>NW_006408613.1:3664011-3669079 GCF_000296735.1 Chrysochloris asiatica | reverse complement strand
GCTATGAGTCGGAACCGACTCCAGGGCACATAACCATCACCATGGATGTAAGTAAATTGCATATTTATTTATGAGTATAAATTGCTACTATATTTCTAAGACAAATTTTCAAAAAGCACTGTTCAAATATTCTAGATACTTCTAAAATTTTACTTCAAGGAAATAATTATATACATACATAAAGTTACAAGTATGTATATATATCCAGAGTTTATAAAAGATGTAAAAAATAAGCTTCCAAAAGGAAAGTTCTGGATACATAAACTATGCCAGAATTGCTATAAGACATTTATGCAGTTAACTGTTATGCAGATAATAAAAAGATGCTATCATGTTTTAAAAACTGTTTTCACAATATACACATCCTCTCTATGTTGTTGTGAAGTGCTGTTGAGTTGATCCATAGTGACCCTTTATAAGGTTTCTGAGGAGCGACTGGTGAGCTTGAACCACCAACCTTGCAGTTCAAACAGCTTTGCAGTCTGACGCATTAACCCACAGCCCTACACCAGGTCTGGGCTCTAAAAACTGATAGGTACTCTTTTAATATTCATATATTTTGTTGATTTAAAATATTGTTATAGGTGAAAGTTTACACAGAAAATTAGGTTCCCATTTAACAATTTTATACAAACTGTTCTGTGACATTCATTACAGTTTCACAATGTGTTACTATTCATTACATTCTATTTGTTCTGTTTTCACTGATCTAGCTTGCCTCTCGAAATATAGTTGATTGTTTAAGGGAGTACACTATTCCTGAGTGATATTGTTTGTTTAATAAACCCATCCATTATTTGACTGAAAGTTGACCTTCAGGAATACTTTCAGTTTCATATACAAAGGGTTTTTTTTTAGCACTATAGTATCCAGGGTTTCTCTAGTTTGGTCATTTTCATAAATTCAAATTTTGTTCTATGTCATTCTTTCTGGACCTCCTATTATGTTTCTGGTCAGGTAGTAATAGTTGAGCACCATCTAGCTCAGTTTTCAATATTCAGTTATTTAAAAATTACATAATGTGTGAATTTTTATCAGTGTTGTGCCTCACTTATAATGTTGTTGTTGTTGTTAGGTGCCATCTAGTTGGTACCGACTCCTAACAACCCTATGCACAACAGAATGAAACACTGCCCAGTCCTGGGCCAACTTCTCTATTGTTGCCATGTTTGAGTCCATCGATGCTGCCACTTGGCCAATCCATCTCGTTGGGGGTCTTCCTCTTTTCCTCTGACCCTCCACCTTACCAAACATGATATCCTTCTCCAGTGACTGGTCCCTCCTGACAACATGTCCGAAGTATGAGAGATGAAGTTTGGCCATCCTGGCCTCCAAGGAGCACTCTGACTGCACTTCTTCCAAAATGGATCTATTGGTTCTTTTGGCAGCCAATTGCACTTTCAATATTCTCTTCCAACACCATAACCCAAATGCATAAATTCTTCTATGGTCTTCCTTATTCACTGTCCAGTTTTTGCATGCATATGAGGTAATTGAAAATACCATGGCGTGGGTCAAGCACACCTTAGTCTTCAAACTGACATATTTGCTCTTCAACACTTTAAAAAGGTCTTGTGCAGCAGATTTGCCTAATGCAATATGTCATTTGATTTCCTGGCTGCTGCTTCCATGAGTGTTGACAGTTGATCCAAGAAGAATGAAGTCCTTGACAACTTCAATCTTTTCTCCATTGACAAGATGTTGTTTATTGGTCCATTGTGAAGGATTTTTGTTTTCTTTACACTGAGATGAAATCCAAACTGAAGGCTGTGGTCTTTGATCTTCATCAGTAAATATTTTAAGTCATCTTCACTTTCAGCAAGCAAGGTTGTATCATCTGCATATTGCAGGTTGTTAGTGAGTCTTCCTCCATTCCTGATGCCACGTTTTTGTTAATATAACTCAGGTTCTCAGATTATTTGCTCAGCATACAGATTGAATAAGTATGATGAAAGAATACAACCCTGTCACATACCTTTCTTAATTTTAAACCATTCAGTATTCCCATGTTCTGTTTGAACAACTGCCTCTTGGTTCATGTACAGATTCCTCATGAACACAATTAAGTGTTCCGGAATACTCATACTTCACAATGTTGTCCGTAGCTAGTCATGATCCATACAATCGAAAGTCTTTGCATAGTCAATAAAGCACAGATAAACATCTTTCTGATATTCTTTGCTTTCATTCAAGATCCATTGGACATCAGCAATGATATCCCTCATTTCAAGGCCTCTTCTGAATCCAGCTTGAATCTCTGGAAGTTCTCTGTGAATGTATGCTTGCAGCCATTTTTGTATTATCTTTAGTAAATCTTTGCTCTCATGGAAAAGCAAAGAGACTGATGATTTCTGTATTCCATTGGGTCACCTCTCTTTGGAATGGGCATACATACTGATCTCTTCCCATCAGTCAGCCAGATGGTTGTCTTCCAAATTTCTTGGCACAGATGAGTGAGTGCATCCTGTGCCGCCTCAATTTCATGAAAGATTTCAATTTTTATTCCATCAATTATTTTGATTTCCTAATATTTTTATTTAAATAAAATCATTTTGTGATTAATTTACAGTATAAAATTTAGGTAAATATAACAGCTTTCAGACAAGTTAATAAATCATTCTCTCACTGTTATTAAGTGTCGTCGAGTTGGTATCGACTCCTACAGACCATATATAGCCTTTCTGAGCAGTTGTTGGTGAGCTTGAACCACTGATTTTCGGTTCAAAGTGACCTTACAGTCTAGTGCATTAACCCACATGGCCACATCTGAACTCCATCATTCGCTTTACAATTCATTTATATATAATGTTCTAGAGAATTAGAAAATGCCATTCTTAGAAATAACATCTTTTATGAGCCAATGTTACAAAACAATTACTAACCATGCACTTTAATTTAGGATATCTAAAGTTCTTCCCTAAAAACTTTTTTTTTTTTCTTTTTCTGGAAAAAGTAGTTTTTTTCTCTTCCATTATAGTCATTTTGAATGTGCTACATTAATTCACTTTATCATTGACTTTATATTAATTTACACAGAAAGGTTTTTTATCTTCCTGTATTCCTCATTTTCCTCATCTTAAAATACTTTTCATACGTTATACCACATGCACTTCAGAGAATTCATATGCCTTTAAAATGTAATGGATAAAAAGATGTTATGCTCCCATTTATAAAAAAAAGATGACTTTACTAATTCATCTCTCATTACAGAAAATCATAGTTTTCCCCAAACAAATGTCACTCATCTATCCTTGGAGCTTCTAGAGAGTGAGGACCATTGGGGTTAAAAACAAGATTGATATTTTGCTTGGGGCCAGAAGCAAATGGTATTTCTTTGCTTTACGACTTTAACCTATACTTTGATGAAAAATGTCCCACAGTATTTTGGAATGATAATTACTCATTTCACTATAATAGCAGTAAGAGCACTATAAAATGTTCTTAACTTTTAATTTGGCCCAGTAGAATTATGGAACCATACATTTGAGACCTGGAAGAATCTTCAAAAATCATCTAGTTTGACCTCTTCAATTTAGAGATGAGAACCTAGAAATCACCATTTGGGAAAAAAAAAAAAAATGTCTAAAATTGTAGTATTTGGTGCTGCATGCTAATGCACTGTATTGCAAAGTTGGTTTGAACTGAAAGGTCAGTGGTTCAAGCTCACCAGCCGCTCCTTGGAAACCCTTTACAGAGTCACTATGAGTCAGAACTGACTTGAAGGTACTTTAACAACAACATAGCAACATTAGAAATATGAGTATAACTTAGACTTTTTCTCCATTCTCTCATTTCATCCTTTCCTTTTTTCTTCATGACGTCCTTTCTTTTATTTTTTATTTGTTGTCTTTTCTATTAATTATCTTTCATAGTCTTGATATCAGTGTTCTCAACACTAGCTGAACATTAAAATCACCCAGACTTTTAAAGATAACAATGCCCAAACTCCATTTCAGTTATACAAAAACAGAATGTCTAGACATAGAGAACAGACATCAGTATTTTTAAAAAATATTCTCCATATGATATGAGCTAATATAGGCCCAGGGTTGAAACATGTGGTCTTAAAATTCACTGGAATCAGAACGCTCAGTTTTTTTAAGTGAGTTCCCTTTTGAACTCCACTTCTACAAAAATAATTTATTAGATATTTTTCATTGGATATTTCACTATCTCCTTAATTATATGAAAGCTAATGTGGAGTTCTCCCGTCCCAACCAGAGTCAACTTCAAAAATCTAGTTGTTCCTTTTCATGCTCATAAGAATCAAGGTCAAGCTCCTACTGGTGGAAGAAGGTTGGTAAATAATATACTTCAATATATAGTACCAGAGCTCTGGTAGTGTAGTGGTTATGAATTGAGCTGCTAATCTCACGGTCAGCAGTTCGAAACTACCAGCTGTTCTGTGGGAGAAAGATGAGGCTTTCTGCTCCTGTAAAAGTTTACAGCCTTGGATACTCTGTACAAGGTCACTATGAATTGGAACCTGACTCCACGGCACATAACAACAAGTGTAAGGTTCTAACTTCTTTAATTCTCTATGCTCATCTCTCAACAATAAGTTCATATGGGTATGGGACAAGCTTTAACTCCTATTCTTGGAATTCAGGTGAGACTTTGTGATAAGTCTACCATTTCAGAGTAACTCTTGTTACTTTATTTCAGTTATGTGAATGCTGCTTCTGTCCCCATGATCTTTATTGTGCTTCAGAACTTTGTGCATGTCATTTTGTGAATAGCTTATTGTCATTGCTGTTAGATGTGTACTGTAGAGTTGGCCTACAAACACGTGGTAACTCCATGTACTACAGAGCACTGCTGCATAGAGTTTTTTTTGGTTGGATTCTTTACAGAAGTAAATCTCAAGGCCTTTCTTCCATGAATCTGCTAGGAGGGTTTGAACTGTCAACCTTTCAGTTAGTAGTTGATACCACCCAGTTTACTCCTCATTTCTTTGTTTCTCAAAACTTGACTTGTTTTTCAAGCAGAAGATAAAATGTGACTCATTATTGAAACCTTTCTTGACACTCCAAAAACACTGAAACCAGGGCCTTTGCTTAACAAAGGC
>NW_006408613.1:3648703-3663181 GCF_000296735.1 Chrysochloris asiatica | reverse complement strand
TAAAGTGCCAGAAGATGAAAACATTACAAACAGCACCAGAATATTGTCAGATATAGTGCAGATGCGAGCCCCTCAGGTTGCAAGTCACTCAAAATGTGACTGGGGAAGAGCTGACTCCTCAAAGTAGAGTTGATCATGATGACTAAAGAGTAAAGCTTTGGGGGGTCTTCATTTGCTGATGAGACACAACTCAAAATGAGGAGAAACAGCTGCAAACAGCCATGAGTAATAGTAACTTGGAATGTATGAAGTAGGAATCTAGGAAAATTAGAGTCTGTCAAAAGTGAAATGGAACACAGAAAGATCAATATCCTAGGCATTAGTGAGCTGAAATGGATTAGCATTAGAAATTTTGAATCTGACAATCATGGTTTACTATGCTGGATTGACAAATTCAAGAGAAACGGTGTAACATTCATCATCAAAAAGAATATTTCAAGATATATCTTGAAGTATAATGATGTCTGTGATAGGACAATATCTAGATGCCTACAAGGAATGGTGTGGCTCTATTGAAAAACACAGGACTGTTAATCACAAGGTTCAAGGATAAATCCACTATCTACTTCTTGGAATCCATATACAAGGTCACTTTGAGTCAGAACCAACTCAACAGCATTTAACAACAACAGCAACAACAAAGAAGTTCCATTAATACTACTATTATTCCAATTTATGCACTAAACACTAAAGTCAGTAATGATGAAATTGAAGAATTCTACCAGTTTCTTCAGTTTGAAATTGATCAAATGTGCAATCAAATTATATCAATAGTTACTGGTGATTGGGATGCAAAGGTTGTAAACAAAGAGGAAGAAGGATCAGCAGTTGGAAAATATGGCCATGGTGAAAGAAATGATGCTAGAGATTGCATGATAGAATTATGTAAGACCAGTGACTTGTTTATTTATACCTTTTTTAAGCAACATAAAAGACAACTATATACGTTGACCATATGGATTGTTGTTGTTAAGTACTGTGGAGTCGGTTCCAACTCATAGTGACCCTGCACAGGGTTTCCGAGGCTATAAATCTTTATGGGAGCAGAAAGCTTCATCTTTCTTCTGTGGAACGGCTGGTAGTTTTGAACTGCCGACCTTGAGGTTAGCAGCCCGATTCATAACCACTACGCTACCAAAGCTCCTTACACAGGGTCAAATTGACGACATCTGTGGGAAGAAACAGTGGAAAATGTCAACATAATCAGCCAGAGCAAGGCCAGGGCAGATTGTGGAACCACCAGTTGCTCATCTGCAAGTTCAGGCTGAAGCTGAAGAAAATTAAAACAACTCCATGAGAGTCAACACATGACTTTGAACATATCCCACCTGAATTTAGAGACCATCTCAAGAACACATTTGATGCATTAGAAATTAATGATGGAAGATCTTAAGAGTTGTGGGATGACATTAAGAACATCATACAGGAAGGAAGCAAAAGGTCATTAAAGAGACAAGAAATAAGGAAAAGACCAAAATGGATGTCAGAAGAAACTCTGAAACTTGTTCTCCAGTGTAGAGATGCTAAAGCAAATGAAAGAAATGAGGAAGTAAAAGAACTGAACAGTAAATTTCAAAGGGAAGCTTGAGAAAACAAAGCCAAGTATTATAATGAAATGTGCAAAACATGGAGTTAAAAAACCAAAAAGGAAGAATATGCTCAGCATTTCTCAAACCTAAAAAACTGAAGAAAAAATTCAAGCTTTGACTTGAAATATTGCAGGATTATATGGACAAAATATTGAATGATGCAGAAAACATCCAAAGAAGATACAGGGTATATACAGAGTGTCAGTATCGAAAAGAAATGTTTGATATCCAATCTTTCAAGAGAAAGCATGTGTTCAAGAACAATAACAGTGAAGGAAAAAGTGCAAACTACACTGAAGGAATTGGCAGAAAACAAGGCTCCAGGAATTGATGGATTACAAAATTAAATCTTTAACAAACTGATGCAGCACTGGAAATACAGCTACCTGGTCAACTGATTGGAAGAGATCTATATGTATGCCCAATACAAAGAAACATGATCCCAGGGAATGTGGAAATCACTGGAAAATATTATTAATATTATATGCATGTAAATTTTTATTGAAGATAATTACAAAATGGCTGCAACAGTACATCAATAGAGAACTGCAATAAATCCAACCTGGATTCAGAAGAGGTTGTGGAAACAGAAATATCACTGCTGATGTCAGTTGGATCTTGGCTGAAAGTAGAAAATACCAGAAAGGTGTTTATTTGTGCCTTATTGACTATGTGAAGGCATTTGACTATGTGGATCATGAAAAGCTATGGATAACTTTACTAAGTATGGGTATTCTAGGACACTTGATTGTGCTCTTGAGGAACCTGTCTGTATATAGACTAAAAGGCAGCTGTTTGAATAGAACAAGAGGATGTTGAATCATTCAGAATCAGGAAAGGTTTGTGCAAATGTTGTATTCTTTCACCATACTTATTCAATATGTATGTTAAGTAAAAAGTCTGAAAAGTTGTATTATATGAAGAAGGGCGTGGCATCAGGTTTGGAGGAAAAGTCATTATCACCCTGAGATATGCAGATGACAGGATTTAAAATAGTTAGTGATGAAGATCAAAGACTACAGCCTTCAGTATAGATTACACCTCATTGTAATGAAAACAAAAAAGTTCTCACAACTGGACTAATAAATGACATCATGATAAATGGAGAAGAGTGTGAAGTTGTAAAACACTTCATTTTGCTTGGGACCACATTCAAAACTAATTGAAACAGCAGACAAGAAATCAAAGATATATTGCCCGAGGTGAATCTGCTGCACAAGACCTCTTAAAAAATATCATTTGAAGGACTGATGTGCGCCCCATCCAAGCCAAGATAGTCTCAGTAGCCTCATATGCATGTGGAAGCTGGACAATGAATAAGGAAGACTGTAGAAGAATTGATGTTTTTGAGTTATGGAGTTGGAGAATAATGAACATACCATGGACTGCCTAAAGAACAAATAGGTCTGTGTTTGGAGATGTACAGCTAGAATGTTCCTTGGAGAAAAGGATGGTAAAACTTCATTTCTCCTACTTTGGACATAACATGTCACCTAGCAACAAAATGTTCTAATGTAAACATTAATTCATAAAATATACTATGTCCATCAATTAAAAATAACTTTCATGTATTTGTATGATTTGTTCTTATACATATTTGTGCTTTGTGTTCCTCTTTAAAAAATTTTCAGTGCTTAATTATAGGTATTTTGGTTCAATATAATGTTGATGATGTAGCCAGAAGTCCTGTTACTTCTCTTGATAAGGGACTTCTCTCACGAAAGCTCAAATTCCTTATCAGTAAAGAAGAGTAAGGTGACTTCTAAAGGAGCCCTAGTAGTGATGCGGCTTAGACTGCTAACTAACTGCTAGTTTGGAGGATCCAACCTACTAGCCATTCCAACTGAAAAATTTGAGGCTATCTGCTCCTGTAATGATTCTCAGTCTCAGAAACTGGATGTAGCAATTCTATGTCCGACAGGGTTGCTATGAGTTGGAATTGACTAGATGGCAGTGGAAGGAGACTTCTAGTTCTTATACAATGTAGTTTATACAAGTTATACTTGAGTAATGGGCATTGGCAGATTTACAATATAAGGGAAATGACACACCAAATAGATGAGAACATTATTGGGTAAGTGTTCTACTCTTAGAAATTTTCAGATTCAAATAAAATGACAATTACAAATTGAAATCTTCAAACAAACTGATACAACACTTGAGAAACTTATTCATCTGTGCCAAGCAATTTGAAGATAGCTACCACATGGCTAAATCCAACAGCATTACTACTAGTGTCCTAGTTCCATAATGCACAGACTTTTTTTAAAAAAAGCAAAAATTTGTTTAAATATGCCTCTGCGATCACTGTATAGCTGTAGACACATTTTCTAAGTGATACACTTATCTTAGTCGTCTTAGGATGCTTTCATAAAGAAGGTCCAGTTAAACACTGATCCAGTTAAATTCAAGACAGATAGGTCAGCTCAGAAGGCTAAGGTGACTGGCTCTTAGGATTCCAAAAGGATAATATTGATAGATTTTCTTAAATGACACAGAACAATCACAGAAGCTTAATAGGAAGAACTGTAAGAAAATTGAAAACTGCTTTGTTGAAAAAGTCCAGGAAAACAGTCCAGGAAAGTCACACTGAGGAACGATTTTCCATCACGAGAATGTATAGGTAGCAAGGGCTGTCCTATGAGAAATTTACAGAGAAACCTTGCCCCATTCTATCCACCTTACAGATCTGGCCTTGCCATTTTAGACTTTTCTTTGTTTCCAAAACACAAAGAACTTTTACAAAGAACACAATGCAATTTGAGTTCTTTGAGGATGCCAAAAAATGACATTTTGACATTGTGTAAATTGAAGAATTCTTCGTGGAAGGGTTAGAGAGATGGAAGCACTACCTTCAGAAGTATACAGACCTAGATGGAAGATGTCTTAAGAAACAACAGCTTGACATTTTAATATTTTTTAAAATAAAGTTTCCAATGATTTTGTAGCAATACTTTTTTTAACGTATCCTCATATTTTATGTAGCCATTAAACTACAATTGCTATGCCAAAAGCCAGCAAGTTTTCATTATTTATTTGTGCATTTCCTCTAGAAGAATGTCTTTTTCTACAGGATTAGTTATTCTCAGCATAATTAATATCTTTGCTTAGGTCAAACAGAGAGTTGGGAACACCATTTAATTCATTTAGGGCAGTACCTCTGATAGGTCTTATGAAAAAGGAACTTTGTGGTATAAAGTGACTATTACTGCTCCTTATTTATAGAAAAAGGGATTAAGTAAGGCACATCTACAATTTTCCCGATGCAAAGTCTATCTAAGTAGAATGATCATTGATTCTAGCACCATGGCAAAGAGGTCATTCCAGAGGCAGACAAGAACAACAAATGCCCAACCACCCAGTGGGATGGTACTCAGCATGCCTTATGTTAACTAAGAAAACTATCTGTGTCCCAGCTGAGTGCTCAGTGTATACTAACAGCACTCATCTAAAATATCCTTTCAAGAGCATGAATGTTTCAAACCTCAAATACTGGTTACAAACACGTGATGCATAGTTCTTATTTATTTTTTCATTTTCATCTAACTCTAAAAAAAAAAAAGACACAAAGAACTGGCAGTATAATCACAATTGAGATACCATGAATTTCCAGAGACAGTACAAAAGGCAGGTGAGCTACTTCCAATGTCTCAATGAAATAAAATTAACTGTCATTATATTCATTTGGAAACCTCTATAAACATGCCTAGTTGTGAATATTTGTAGTGATAGAGAATTTTATCAGAGGGAAGAAAACCATGCAAATTATTCTAATGAATAGTTATTACTTCTTTGTAATGAGAAATGAAACATTTAATTCGAGCATTTTTAAGTGAAGAAAAGGCTTGTTTAGAATGACAAGCTACAAATAAATTTTGAACCCTATCACATCGGATAGTATGCTATCATTCTTTTAGAACTGTAACTGTTTTCATAATTTTAAATTGTAAAGCAAACTCTTATTTGAAATAACTTTAAGAGAAATCACAGCCTTCAATTTTCAGTATTATTCATTAAGTCAATAAATTAAGAAAAAATCAAACAAAAGTAAATCAAACTTAGTTGTAACAGCATATGGGCACCAGTAAGTTGAGAAGACTACAAGTATTTTAGTCTAGATAATCACCATATTAGATTAAGGGGAAAGAACCTTGAACCACTGATAGGGTTACTTTATTCAGTTACTGTTTGACATTGATTTTATTCAACCAGTTGACACTGGATTTATTCAACATTTCACATTTCTAACAGCAATACCGTCCCCTTTTTGATGTAAGTGTGATTCTATGTCAAATGACTAATGGTCAAGTAGGGCATCAGCTTTATTGTGTCTGCAGAAGCATAAAATAAAATTTCCACATGATTACAACTAGCACTGGGGAAAATATAATATGACAGTAATTCAGAGGTCCTTTAGAGGAAAGCACATAGTAATTTGTAATGTGCAATAAACCCACAGTGTATGTTGGGTTTGCATGGAGATATCGGACATTTTATGTCAAATAACAAAGTTATATGCAAAAAGTGCAAATAAAGGAGACTTTAGCATATGTAGCTTTACTTAGTATAATTTATACACAAAAGAGAAAAGAATAGAGATGTCATTTTACACATGTAGATGTGTATCATTTATATTAATACCGTGATGATCTGGAGTAATTCTTTTGTCACCTGTGTCACCCATAATGTTGATAAGCTACTAGTAAAAAACAAACAAAAAAACTCTTCACCATATTTTACTTAGTTGTTATTAGAACACTCTCTAAAGTCAAACATTTGCTTAAAACATTTTTTAAAATGTTTTAATTGGGGAAGGTTCACCAATTCCTGGCTGACCAAACTGTCCACCAAACCTGAAGTATGACTGGTCACATCTAATCTCCCCAATAACTAGTGCTGTTTTCTGTACTTTACCTAGTTCCTCGTCTGCTGGTCCTGGAAAACTGATGCCCGGCTGGGCCAGATCTCCGCCCTCTTCCTCTGTAAAGGCAGAAACAAAGTGACTAGTTAATATTTTGCTCATTCAGATTACAGTTATCTAAATTACATCTTCAAAACTATTTACCTTAAATTTCCAAACAGAAGACACACTTTCATATTTCTTCAAGTGTAACGGTTCAAAGCCTAGCATCTTACGCAGATAAGCTCTGGAAAGACTATCAGTTTTAGAGAAAAACAGTGTTGTTCATACTTCGAACATATTGGCACCAAGGTACTGATTTACACTGTTGTTGTTGTTAAGTGCCATCAAGTCGGTTCCGACCCATAGCGACCCTGAACAGGGTTTCCGAGGCTGTAAATCTTTACGGGAGCAGAAAGACTCATCTTTCTCCCATGGAGCAGCTGGTAGTTTCGAACTGCTGACCTTGCAGTTTGCAGCCCGATTAGTAACCACTATGCTACCAGAGTACATCCAAATTATTCTTAGTTTTGTGTTTTATTTAGCTTAAAATTTATTAGGCTTTGTCTGCAGTAGAACAAAATCTGTAATTGTAGCCCAACTATTATTACCCCTGGATATTTCCAGCTAGGTGATTCTTATATAAGCACTGCATCAGCCACAAAAAGGCTTTATTGTCTAGAATTTTTTTTTTTTTTTGTACTATTTGGTGTCTCATTCAGCAATACTCAAAGCCTGCAGGTACTTTTACAATGTTTAATATTAGTTCATATTAGGTCAATTTTGTCCAAAACAGTAATTTCATTTCCTTCTGTTATGAGAACATTTCAGGTAACTATCACTGATTTTCAATTGTTCAATCTATTTATAATACAAAAGCAGACACAATTTTTTTAGAATGAAAGAATTATATTATTATGTGGCTGTCAAAGTTGTAGGGGGTCATGTAGCACTACCCCTCTCTTTACAAATAAGGGAAAAGAGGTCAGATAGATTACCTGACCTGCATTATTTTAACTAGCCTTTAAAGAGGGGTGTACAGACTTTCTCTCAGACCTGTAATCTGTCCACCACACAGGGAATTTACTTTTCAAATATGATGTGGTTTCTACATGTGTCTGAAAGTCATTTTATAAAAGCTTTGTAATGCAAGTGAGTCTCTGGCCCTCACTACCACTATAACACGAGGCAATAGAGATCTTCTAAATATATTGCCATAAAGTTGGTACTGACTCACAGAGACTCTATGCACAACAGAATGAAACACTGCCTGGTCCTGGGCCATTAATGCTGCCATTTTGCCAATCCATCTAATTGGAGGTCTTCCTTTTTTTTTTTCTGATCTTCCACCTTAACCAAACATGATATGCTTCTCCAGTGACTGGTCCCTCCTGACAATGTGTCTGAAGTACAAGAGACAAAGTTTGGCCACCCTAGCCTCCAAGGAGCACTCTGGCTATACTTCTTCCAACACAGATCTGTTTGTTCTTTTGGTAGCCCATGACACTTTCAATATTCTCTTCCAACACCATAACTCAAATGCATCAATTCTTATACGGTCCATCTCATGCATACGAGGTTATTGAAAATATCATGGCTTGGGTCAGGCGCACCTTAGTTCTCAAGACAACATCTTTGCTCTTCAACACTTTAAAAAGGTCTTGTGCAGCAGATTTGCCTAATGCAGTAAGACATTTGATTTCTTGACTGCTCTTCCATGAGTGTTGATAGTTGACCCAAGAAGAATGAAGTCCTTGACAACTTCAGTATTTTCTCTTGATGAGAATGGTGTTTATTGGTCCAGTAGTGAGGATTTTTGTTCTCTACATTGAGATGCAATTCATACCAAAGGCTGTGGTCTTTGATCTTCATCAGTAAGTATTTTAAGTTCTCATCAGTTTCAGCAAGCAAGGTTATATCATCTGCATATCGCAGGCTGTTAATGAGTCTTCCTCCAATCTGGATGCCACACTTTTCGTCACATAACCCAGCTTCTCAGATTATTTGCTCAGCATACAGGTTGAATAAGTATGGTTAAAGAATACAACCCTGTTGCATACCTTTCTTCATTTTAAACCATTCAGTGTTCCTATGTTCTGTTTCTAACAACTGCCTCTTGGTCCATGTACAGATTCCTCATGACCACAATTAAGTGTTCTGGAATACTCATACTTCACAGTGTTGTCCATAGCTTGATATGGGTCACACACTCGAAAACCTTTGTATAGTCAATAAAGCACAGATAAACATCTTTCTGATATTCTCTGCTTTCAGCCAAAATCCATCAGACATCAGCAATGATAGCCCTCATTCCACGTCTTCTTCTGAATCCGTCTTGAACCTCTGGAAGTTATCCGTCAATGTATGCTTGCAGCCATTTCTTTATTACCTTTAGTAAAACTTTACTTGCATGGGATAACAAAGATACTGTCTGAATGTCTGCATTCCGTTGGGCCACGTCTCTTTGGAATGGGCACACATACAGATATCTTCCAATCAGTTGCCCAGATAGTTGTCGTCCAAATTTCTTGGCACTGATGAGTGAGTGCCTCCAATGCCACTTTACTTTCTTGAAAGATTTCAGTTTGTATTCTATCAGTTCCCAGTGCCTTGCTCTTTGCCAATACCTTCAATGCACCTTGGACTTCCTCCCCTTCACCTTGTACTTCCTCTTTTAGTATCATTGGCTTTTGATCATATGTTACCTCTTGAAATGGGTGAACACCAACCATTTCCTTTTGATACAATGACTCTGTATATTTCTTCCATCTTCTTTTGATGCTTTCTGCATCATTAAATAATTTGCCCAGAGAATCCTTTAATAACTAAAGTTGAGGCTTGAATTTTTTTCTTTAGTTCCCCAGCTTGAGAAATGCTGGCATGTTATTCCCTTTTGGTTTCTGACTCCAGATTTCTACACATTTCATTGTAATATTTGACTTTGTCTTCTCGAGTTTACTTTTGAAATTTTCTGTTCAGCTCATACCTCATTATTTTTTCCATTTGCTTTAGCATCTCTACTCGGGAGAGCAAGTTTCAGTATCTTTCTGACATCCATTTTGATCTTTTCCTTCTTTCTTGTCTTCTTAATGACTTTTTGTAGATTTGGAGTTTTGGGCAATATGTTAAATATACATGTCAGGTTTTGGCACATAGTCTATAGATCTAATTATATAGTCAGAGAGCTGGTGTGGTGCTGTGGGTTAATTGTCTGGACTTCAAGGTCAGTTTGAACTGCAAGGTCAGCAATTTAATTTCACCAGCCACTCCTTGGAAACTCTATACAGGGTTCCTGTGAGTGGGAACCAACTCAACAGCACTTAACAACAACAAAAAATTATATATTCAGACTCTAATCATGTATTTATTTAAGCATTTATGCAGCCTCCCATATTTAAGATGAGACATTGATGTAAAATTGTACATTTATATACTTCTTGTATTAAATATAGTTTACCATATTTTAGTATATAAAAAGATTGATTTTCAGAAAATTGGTATCATGTCATCTACAAAGATCTACCATTTTCAATAAATTTGGAAAAAATGAAGCAATGATGGTAGCAGACATGGCTGTAGTCGTTATAGTATTGTCCCATTATTAATTTATAATAGAATTGTACTATATGGGATATCTGTCATTATATATATATATATATATATATATAGTTGTTGTTATGTGCCGTGGAATCGATTCCGACTCTTAGTGACCCTGTACAGGGTTTCTGAGACTATAAATCTTTATGGGAGCAGAAAGCCTCATCTTTCTCCTGTGGAATAGATGGTAGTTTAGAACTGCTGATCCTGAGGTTAGCAGCCTGATTTGTAACCACTATGCTACCAGAGATCCTGGGAGATATATATCAAGCAATTTATAAGATATTTCATAAATTATATAAATATATATAGAGAGTAATTTATAAGATATTTTTCTTAAACTATTTAGTATAGTCTAACCACTTCCCTTTTTTCATAGTTAACAGAAGCTTTAGGATGCGTTTTTCTAACAAACTTTACTACATAGCTCGTCAGTTGAATGATCACATTATGAATAATGTAAATCCAAAGATGGATATGTTTTCATTTTCATGTTTTTAAATATAATGGATTGAGCTAATTAAATACAGTTTCTTATTGGTTAGTTTCCATGGAGACAACATATGGTCAATGTTACTAACTGAAAAGCAGAGTCTACATTAGTTGTGTTCAAATGGAAATACGGGGATAAACAAAATATACCCTTAATCTCAGATTTCACTCGTTCTCCTTAGTTTATACATACATACATGTATACATACATATGCACAGAATAAAATTTTTAACAGAAAGAATTCAAATGATGAGTTAGAATTACAGCATGAGTCCTCAGCTAACAAAAATACCACAGACACAAAGAAAGAAAAATATACACACACAGAGTTTGAAAAAGCCGTACATTTCACATAAAGCATAAATTTAGTACAATAACCACATAACTTTATCAGAGGGACACAATCAATTATTTTGAGAACAATATTCCAAGGACCATGAATAGGCATGTTTGAATTTTATGGGTAGAAATGATTAGTTGTATAATTTACCTGTGCCTTTTGGTTTATCTGGAAGGTAATGTGAGGCCTAGAAGCAGATTGACTCAGGAGTACAATATTGGTTTACAGAAAAAAACAAAAAACATTTTTGTTGGTTTTTGCAACGAGAATTTAAATTTTGAGCTTAAATTTTGTATTTCCATGATTTACCTACACATATTCCAAAATACTTACCCACACTGTTTAAACTTAGAGACAGTGTGTGTGCCTATTTCTTTCTTGCATGATTAATATATAGTACAGTAGATATGAATAACTATTTTGGATTGAACTAAATTAATAAACAATGACATCTCACAAATTGAGTCAGTATCTAATTGATGGCAGAGATCATATTTGGTTCCTCTATTGCAATTTCCAGGAACCCTGGGATAAAGATAAGACTTATGCTTTCATAAAGATTACAGCCTTGGAAACCTCCTATACAGGGTCGTTATGAGTCAGACTGACTCCATGGCATATAATTACCACCACCATTTCAATTTCCCACTATTTATATCAGTTTTTTCCATACTCAATAAGTACTTGTTTTAATGGAATGGATTAAAGATGGGATTGAATAAGAAGAGAATTCGGTAATGTCCTAATGTAATATGTTATATCCTTTACGTGGAACCTCAGTGGTTCCACACTATAAGGACTAGACTGTGAACCACAAGGTCTGTGGTTGGAGCCCACAAGTCACTCCATAGGAGGAAGATGAGGCTTTCTGCTCGAGAAAAAATTTAAAACCTGAGAAACCCTATAGAGGACCGCTGGGAGTCAGAACCAATTCCAGGGCACTTAACAGCAGCAACAAATACAATCCTTTATATATTCTACCACCGTGCCTAAATGTTTCACAGACTCTTATAAAGGTCTAAAATAATGTCAATAAAATCAGTTCCTATCTAAGCTTATTGAGACACATGAAAACTCATTTTTTTTTTTTTAAGTAGATTTATCTCCTCTGCCTAACTCATATTAAGGAAAGTAACTATTTTGCTCCAGAAATATTATGCAAGACAAGCAGCCTAATGCAAAAAACAGAATTTGGCTGATATAGTGGAACAATAGCTCTATTAGCTATGCTTTTAGACATTTTCAAAATTGGATGAATGGAAGTCTTCTTTATTTAGCCTTTTTATTTTCTACTCTACAAACTAAATATATCACAGTCAGGAGGGGCCAGTGACTGTACAGATTCTATGTGTGAGATCAATCAGTGCTATAAAATTAATAGTGCCTACATCAGACATCCTATTCAAATTTACATCATATTTTCTTAGCAAAAAATAGAAATGTGCCTTAGACTGAAAAATTTTTGGATATCATCCACTTACACATTTGAATGCATCTAATGAGTTTTAGTCTTCACTAGAGAAACAGTCTTTTACTGTGATGACTTTTGATAGGATTTTCCCTACTTCAGACTGCTCACTTTTAATATTTTCCAGCTGAATTCATTTTATGAATTATTTTTCCTATGTACTGGAGATTAATGATAACTGTGCTTCCTAATGTATGACCCAATGATGCTGTAAAGCAATTCTCGGGTGAATTGTAATTAGGCATCTTTGCATTTTTGTGTCTTAGTATTTCTTCAAGGAGTCACCACCTAATTCTTATGCGTGGACACGGCCTCTCACAGATACAGCAGTAATAACGTAATATGTATGAGGATTATCAAACACTTTTTGGTGTAATCAAAATTACTGGTCTGATACTAACAAAACATACTATGGGGAAGATGTTTCTTGATTTACTTGTTCTCCCTTCAACCCAGAAGTTCGTGACAATATCTGAGATAATTATGTGACAATACTTAATAAAATACAGGGCATTACTATCATTCCAAAGGAATATACTGTTTTTGCTTCACTTGCTGTATTATGAATTGGTTTAACTTTGTAAGTTAACTCAAATTCTCTTGAAGGTAGATTGCCAGGACGTCCTAGAGGTAGAAAAGCAGCAAGGAAAAACTACTATTACTATCAGTCCTCACAGATACCATTTCAGATAGTTGCTACTATTATCATTTTGCAATGAAGAAAATGAGGCACAAAAAGGTTAAATATCTTATCTAAGGTCACAGGACAAATCCATCTGGTCCCAAAACTCATGTTTTATTTTTTATCAGCTATGTAATGCACTTAACAACAACAACAACAACAATGTAATGCTTCTATGAAAGTAACAAATGTATAATATAGAATAAGCTATATTGATGTTCCTTGATAGAACTTTCTTAGACGGATAATGAAAAGAGTTTTTAAAAATCTCTGAATAAAAAGGCAGAAGAGATGAAATAAATGATATCAGGCAGTTAAGTGAAAGATGGGCCATAGGATCTACCAGGTAGATTAACTTCCAAGAAGAAATGAAATTTTCATGGAAGTATTTTGGGAATTTTAATATTTATATTTCACAGAGGAGCCCCTGAGTAGAGAAAGTAGAAGGTTGGCAGTTCTAATTTACTCAGCAGCACTTTGGAAGAAAGTCTTGGCGATGTACTTCCAAAACTAAAATCAGCCGTTACAAACTCTATGGAACACAGTATTATCGGACTCACAGGAGATCTCCATGAGTCGGAATCAACTCCACGGCAGCACTTATTTGGTCTTTTCAATTATAAAGAAGGTTCATGTTTTTAGATACATCTCTGAAAAATGTTGCTAGATGACTATGAGTCTGTGTTCCATAAATGGCCTGGGGTGTGAGAATTTGCATTCTGTTTTTCCTACATTGACAGAGCACCAGACTCATCCCTTTGCTGCTGGAGGGCACTTCTAATGTACTTGCAAGATTCCACAAGGACTTTCTGTTGCTGCAAGGCCTGTCATGTGTTTTGCAGATGTATATACAAGCTATTTAACATCAGAGATTAACTGAATTAACTTAGCTGAATTTGGATACTTAGTGAATCACAGTATTCATTTGAGAATACTAGAGACATTTAATATGCCAGGGAACAAGGCCTGCTGGGATGAAAATGAGAACTTGTGGATATAAAAGCAAGCAGCTGGGACTAGACAATGAGATGTGGTGATGTGTTGTTCTGAGAATCAACAGACACTTAGTTCTGTGTGCCTGTAGACCAATGTCAGAATCTTCCATAAAAGAGCACCCTCAAGGGTGCACAGAGCTAAATATTTGTATATTAGCATGCAACCACTGCCATAGAATTGATTCCAACTTACAGTGACCCTATTTGGAATTTCTGAGACTGTAAATCTTTATGGGAGCAAACAGCCTTATTTTTCTCCCTCCCAATGGCTGGTGTGTTTGAACGGCTGATCTTGGAGTTAGCAGCTCAACACCTAACCATGGAGTTACTGATGCTCCTTGACATAGCACAGTGATTTGAAAAAGATTACTTCTGTTTTTTTATGTTCAAGTCTCACAGAGCCAATTTACTACT
>NW_006408613.1:3626019-3648596 GCF_000296735.1 Chrysochloris asiatica | reverse complement strand
TATATGAAAAAGGTGACATCTCTGGTCATTTTAACTACTTTGACTAGTTCCTATCACTTAAGTTTATGTGGATTCTTCAAGACCATGATTCTGAGGCAGCATTATACAGTGGACAGATTGCAGCTATGAAACATGGGAAAATTAATACCCTTCTCAGATCCAATTTTATCATCTTGAAAGTACAGATAGCATTTTCTTCCCAGGGATACCGAACATCTCAAACAGTTTCTGTTGTATCATAGACATTCAATAGATTGTTACACTCAGCTTGCCTTGTTCTTTCTTTTTATTAGATATAATTTACAGAATTTTACTGGTGTCAAATTTCCTTCCTTTTTAATCTTGGAAAGTGAAATTTTGCATCAAAGCTACCAGATATTTTTCTAATTATGTATTTCTTACTGTAGTTCCTATTAATATATTATTTCAGAGAATCAGTGAAGAAAGATTATGTATATAATAATTTATATATACATTTGCAAATATTCCTACCTCCATTACCTCATTTTATTTCCCCAACCAGTCTGTACTTACGCAAAGAATTATCATCTCTTGTTTGATGGGTCCAGAAAACATGGCTAATTAACAATAGACCTTCTACCAAGGGTCAAGCCTTGGACTTTTAAGTTCAGTACTCTTTCCCCTCCATTGCGCTCCAAGACTTAATTTGCAGGAGTCTACATTTAGTGACTTCATTTCTTAAAGACATGTGAATGACTACCACAAGGCTCAGAAAAGAAGCAGAGGACATGCACATTTTCAACCTGTGGGCTTTAAAACTCTTTTAAGTAAAATTTACATCATTTGAGGGAGAAAAAGTAGTCTATAAATCATGTTAACTTAGAAGCAATAATAATAAACAGTTATGACTTCAAAGTAGTGGGTAAAATGAAAAACCAATGTTCATAAATGATAAAGGAAATTGCTCCTAAGAAAACATTGGGTTTCTTTGGGTAAGAGAATACAATACTATTATTACTTCCTAAACAGTGAATAAGGAAGACCATAGCATTGATGCTTTTGAGTTATGGTGTTGGAGGAGAATACTGAAAGTGCCATGGGCTGCCAAAAGAACCAACAGATCTGTTCTGGAAGAAGCGCAGCCAGAGTGCTCATTGGAGGCCAAGATGGCCAAACTTTGTCTCTCATACTTCCGACATATTGTCAGGAGGCACCAGTCGCTGGAGAAGGATATAATGTTTGGTAAGGTGGAGGGTCAGAGAAAAGGAGGAAGACCCCTGACGAGATGGATTGGCCAAGTGGCAGCATCGATGGACTCTAGTGTGGCAACAGTAGTGAGGTTGGCCCAGGATCGGGCAGTGTTTTGTTCTGCTGTGCATAAGGCTGCTATGAGTTGGTACTGACTCGATGGCACCTAACAACAACAACAACAAACACCAAGTAAACAAAATGATATGCATATATTTACTGTGCTTGGGACTTTATAGCAGTTCCTGCTTTGTACAGGGTTGTTATTTATGTGCTTACTCAGTTTATCCCTATTGTTTCCCTGTGAGAAACTGGAAAGTAGAAATCATTTCTCCTACTTGACATAATAGGTCAATGCCTACCAAGGTTAAGTGATTTGTTTGCAGTCTTCAACAGAACAGTGATTTTCATACTACATTTGTAAGTAATAGAACTTATTTTCCCCACATAGTATATATTTGTTGTTTTTGTTAAGGTTCGTCAAGTTAGGTCCAACCCATAGCAACACTGTATAGGGTATCCAAGGAGTAGCTGGTGAGCCTGAACCACTGACCTTACAGTTCAAACCGACCTTGCAGTGTAGAGCATTAACCCACACCAGGACTCCAAATAATATCTATACAGAATCCTAAAATATAAAACAGGTAATACCAAAGCTGTTCTGGAAGGACTGGGATAAAAAGAGGGAGACTGTGAATATCCACTTATTCTGTTCCCTAGAATCTCCCCTGGTCCCCATAGAACATCTCTGCAGAATCCTAGTGCTGCAAAGAACAGTTTTTAAACTGCCTGAAGACTACAGCGGGTGAATACATTAATAAAATGGGAAGATTACTTCCCTTTGATTTTTGAAGTGGACATTCACAACATACATTCCTGGTATAGTATTTAACAATTTGATGTATGTTTTTCCTCACCATGGGAGCAGAATCTGAAGTTTTTACTATTCAATCAAGGTTTCAAAACCTGTCTAATATTGCCAAAGACCATTCATCATTCTCTTCCTGTGCTCATTAGCACCTCTGAGTCTTTCTTTGCAATAGATTCGATGAACTGTCTGTTCTATACTGTTTCATGAACATACAACGCACCCATTCTGGTTCACACAAGCAGTTCTCAAAGCCTGCAGAGATGGGAGGCAAGCATCATGGCTCTTCCCCATATTACCTTATTCTCCACCAGTTCTTGCTTTTATCTAATCTATCTGGTTTTACTTCCACACTTCAAATTCACTCAAGCCCTGCACAGATCATTTTCAACCTCACCTCATGGCTGAGTCTCTAAGCCATAATTTCTGGCTTAGCATGTCCTTCTCTTCTCTGGGTGAGAACTTTTTCTTCTTTCCCAAAGAACTCTTCCTAGTACTTATTTGCAGAGTGGAGAAGTGGAAAGGGTGACCATAAAGCTAAACTTTTTATCTGTGGAAATATGCATACCATTTATGTCTTTGAAAGCTTCCAATATGACTCTGGCTGCCTAGCACACATATTTTTAAATTATATATTTTTTGTATGTGTAGCATGTAGGTTTGTAAGAAAAACATAGAGATCTTGAGGGGACAGACTTTATCTCAACATTCTGCTTTTGTGGGAATGAAGACCATCTGACCAGGAGTCAGAGACATAGGTTCATATCCTTCCTTTATATTTCTCATTGGTGTGACCTTGGACATATAGCTTACTAACCCAAACCAAACCTACTGCCATCAAGTCGATTCTGACTCAGCGATCCTGTACAGGGATCCTAGGGCTGTAAATCTTATGGGAGCAGAAAGTCTCATCTTCCTCTCACTGAGCATCTGCTGGGTTTGAGCTGCCTGCCGTGCGGTTAGCAGTCCAGTGTTTATCCTACAGTGCCACCAGGGCTCCTGTCATGCAACTTCGACTCTAAATTAAAGCTTCTTTATTGGTAGAAATAATATAAAATAATTATTTCATTGAGTTATTATCAGGATGTACTAACAACATCTACAGAGTGTTTTGCACAGTCCTAGTCGCCAGGCATGAAACATGGGAGCTATTTTTAATACAGAAATTCAATTCATGCAGTTCATTGAAAGAGTAACTGACAAAGTTTGATGAACTATTGGTTAATCAGTTTCGAGATTCTTTTCATTAAAAGTAAACTTTTAATGAAAGCACAGTCAAGTTTAAATTTTAGCTGTTTCCCTAATGACAGGATCTGAAGCCTGCTTAAATTAGGGATTCATTTCTGCTCCGTTACGACAAAGACATTGATTAGTTTTAATGTTAGCTTCCTCTTCCATTTCATCCACAGCTGTGCCACCAGCCTGCATTCAGTCACTGTTGTAATGATTACTGATGGCTTTTCTTTGAAAGCAATAGAAATGCTTATAATTTTATTTTGGACCAAGGATAAAGTCTCAGCAAAAGTTGCCTCTTAAGTCTGCAAAATTTTCACTAATGCTTAGTGTCACTTGTATCAGGCTAAGAGAAAAACTCAGTCACTAATGAAGCTACCCTACTCTACTAAGAATAGCAATAACTGGTTCTCTTTGAAAGCAGGTGGTAGCACAGATTCATCCCACCAGATTATCAATATTCAGATCAGTACTCAATTATGTTTCCCAGCTTTAAGGGCCTTTTT
This sequence comes from Chrysochloris asiatica, assembly GCF_000296735.1. Taxonomy (NCBI): domain Eukaryota; kingdom Metazoa; phylum Chordata; class Mammalia; order Afrosoricida; family Chrysochloridae; genus Chrysochloris; species Chrysochloris asiatica. Next base: position 3,644,780 of record NW_006408613.1, on the reverse strand, counting down.
AAGTTAGAGTTAACCACTAGTGTGTGCATTCAAATAAATTACAAAGCTATCTTCCATAGGAATTCCTTTAAGACTAAAAAGTAACCTACACTAATTATTTGAGCTTCTCTGAATTCAGAAGAAATATTTTTAAGTGCTAAAGTAAATACCTGAAAGTTTCAAGAAGAACTTGGCATCAGTATTGGCGTTAAGACTAATTAACAATCTATACTATGTAAATGACAACATCTTGCTTGCTGGAAATAAAGAGGACTTGAAATACTTAGTGATGAAGATCAAAGATTGTACCTCAATGTAAAGAAAATGGAATTCTTATAACTGGACCAATAAATAACATCGTGATATGTGGAAGAACAATTGAAGTTGTCAGATTTCATTTTGCTTGGATCCACAATCAACTCTCATGTAAGTAATAGTCAAAAAATCAAATGATATTGCATTAGGCAAATCTTCAAAAGACAACTCTTTGCTAAAGAGCAAAGATGTCACTGAGGACTAAGTGTGTCTGAACCCAAGTCATGGTATTTTTAATCATCTCATATGCATGTGAAAGTTGGACAATGAACAAGTAAAACATTAGAAAAACTGATGCACTTGAGTTTTTGTATTGGTGAAGAATATTAAAAGTACCATGGACTGCCAGAATAACAACCAAATCTGTCTTGGAAGAAGTAAAACTAGAATGTTATTTAAAGTGATGATGGACATGCCATCAGGAGGGACCACTCCCAGGAGAAGTCATAATGGTAGGTGAGTGAAAAACAAGATTCCCAAAGAGAGGACTGGCACAATGACAGCAGCAATGGGCTCAAGCATAAAAACAATTTTAAAGACGGTGCAGGACTGGGCCGTGTTTCGTTCTGTTGTGCCTAAGTTGTTATGAGTCAGAGCAAACTTGATGGCACCTAACAACACTCCAACAGCAACAACAAAGAAAATAACGTGCCATCCAACCAACCTATCCAAGCAATCTGTAACCAGTATTTTTTAGACTATAGTGATGCCAAGTATTATTCTATGTTTTATAGACATTCTTTGGAACTATGGACTTTGGGAGAAAACAAGGAAAGAAATTCTGCTTGCTATCACTCCCTCTAAATTTCTCTTTTACTACATGCTCTTTGTATTCCTGGTGTGGTGCTGTAGGCTAATGTGCTGGACAGCAATGTTACCTTGCTTGACCCACGAGGTCGGAGGTTCAAGCTCACCAACTGCTCCTTGAAAATCCTATATAGGGTCACTATGGGTTTGTATGCATGTGCACAGATCTCCTCAAAATTTAAAGTGACATTTTCTACTTAAAACCAAATGGCCACCACTCGTCTGTCAATTTGTCTTACTGTGGTAGCTTGTGAGTTGCTGTGCTTCTGAAAGTTGTGCCACCAGTATTTTAAATACCAGCAGGGTCACCCATGGTGGACAGGTTTCAGATGAGCTTCCAGACAAAGACAGACTAGGAAGAAAGAGTGACAAACTACTTCCAAATATTTAGTCACTGAACACCTTATGAACAGCAGAGAAACACTGTCAGGTATAGTGCCATAAAATGAGCCCCTCAAATTGAAAGGCACTCAAAATGCGACAGGGGAAGAGCTGCCTCATCAAAGTAGAGTTGACAGTGATAACACTAATGGAGTAAAGCTTATGGGACAAAAGCCAAAAGCCCATGGGACCTTCATTTACTGATGGGGCACAACTCAAACTGAACAGAAACAGCTGTAACAGCCATTGAAAATTGGAACATGGAATGTACGAAGTATGAATCTGGGAAGATTGGGAGATGTCAAAAATGAAATGGAACGCATAAACATCGATACCTTAGGCATTAGTGAGCTGAAATAGACTGGTATTGGCCATTTTGAATCTGACAATCACCACATGGTTTACTATGTTGTGAATGACAAATTGAAGGGTGTTGCATTCATTGTCAAAAAGAACATATCCAGATCAGTCATGAGGTAAATGCTGTCTGTGAAAGGATAATATCCATGTGCCAACAGGGAAGCCCAGTTAATACCACTATTATTCAAATTTATGCACCAACCACTAAGGCCAGTAAGGATGAAATTACAAGAATTCTACCAACTTCTTCAATCTGAAATTGATCAAACATGCAATCAAGATATATTGATCATTACTGGTGATTGGAATGCAAAGGTTGGGAGCAAAGAGGAAGGATCGGTAGTTGGAAAATATGGCCTTGGTGATAGAAATGATGCTGGAGAACGCATGACAGAATTCTGCAAAACCACTGATTTGTTCATTTCAAATATCTTCGTTAGACAGCATAAGACACGACTATACATATGGACCTCACCACATGGAATATATAAAAATCAAATTTACTACATCTGCAGAAAGAGACCATGGAAAAGCTCCATATCATCAGTGAAAACAAGGCCAGGGGCAGATTGTAGAACAGAACATCAATTATTTATATGCAAATTCAAATTGAAGCTAAAGAAAATGAAAACAAGTCCATGAGAGCCAAAATATGACCTTGATTATATCCCACCTGATTTTAGAGATCATCTGAAAAACAGATTTGACACATTAAACACTAAAACAGAAGACCAGATGAGTTGTGGGATGACATCAAGAACATCATACATGAAGAGGGCAAAAAGTCATTAAGAAGACAAAAAAGAAGGAAAAGGTCAAAATGGATGTAAGAAGAGACACTGAAACTTGCTCAGCAGCATAGTCATGCTAAAGCAAATGAAGAAATGAGGAGGTCCAAGAGCTGAACAGAAAATTTCAAAGATCAGCTTGAGAAGATAAAGCCAAATATTGCAACAAAATGTGCAAAGATCTGGAGTCAGAAAACTAAAAAGGAAGAACACACTTAGCATTTCAAAAGCTAGAGGAACTGAAGAAAAAATTCAAGCCTCAACTTTCATTATTGAAAGATTCTCTGGGCAAATTATTGAATGATGCAGAAAGTATCAAGAGAAGATGGAAGGAATACATAGAGACACTGTACCAAAAGGAAATGGTTAATGTTCAACCATTTCAAGAGGTAGCATATGATCAAGAGCCAATGATACTGAAGCAGGAAGTTCATGGTGCATTGAAGGAATTGGCAAAGAACAAGACACCAGGAATTGATGGAATAAAAATTGAAATCTTTCAAGAAAGTGAGGCGGCACAGGAGGCACCCACTCATCTCTGCCAAAAAATTTGGAAGGCAATTATCTGGCCAACTGATTGGAAGGAATTCATATTTGTACCGATTCCAAAGAGAGGTGACCCAATAGAATGTGGAAATCATCGGACAATCTCTTTGATATCCCATGCGAGTAAAATTTTGCTAAAAGTAATACAGAAATGGCTACAATTATACAATTGACAGAGAACTTCCAGATGTTTAAGCTGGATTCAGAAGAGGCTGTGGAATGAGGGATATCACTGCTGATGTGTCATGGATCTTAGCTGAAAGCAGAGAATATCAGAAAGATGTTTACCTGTGCTTTATTGACTATGCAAAGGCTTTCGATTGTGTCGATCATGACAAGCTATGAACAACAATGCAAAGTATGAGTAGTCCAGAACACTTAATTGTGCTAATGAGGAATCTGTACCTGGATCAAGAGGCAGTTGTTCAAACACAACATGAGAACATTGAATGGTTTAAAATTAATAAAGGTGTGCGATAGGGTTGTATTCTTTCACGATACTTATTCAACCTGTATGCTGGATGAATAATCTGAGAAGCTGGGGTCTATGAAGTAAAACGTGGCATCAAGATTGTAGGAAAACTCATTAGCAACCTGAGATATGCAGTTGATACAACCTTGTTTGCTGAAAGTGAAGAGGACTTAAAACATTTACTGATGAAGACAAAAGGCACAGCCTTTGGTATGTATTACATCTAATTGTAAAGAAAACAAAAATCCTCACCACTGGACCAATAAACAACATTCTTATCAATGGAGAAAAGATTGAAGTTGTCAAGGACTTCATTCTTCTTGGATCAACTATCAACACTCATGGAAGCAGCAGTCAAGAAATCAAACAACATATTGCATTAGGCAAATCTGCTGCACAAGACTTTTTTAAAGTGTTGAAGAGCAAAGATGTCAGCTTGAGGACTAAGGTACGCCTGACCCATGCCATGGTATTTTCAATAACCTCATATGCATGTGAAATCTGGACAGTGAATAAGGAATACATTAGAAGAACTGATGCCTTTGAGTTATGGTGTTGGAGAAGAATATTAAAATGCCATGGGTTGCCAAAAGAACCAATAGATCCATTTTGGAAGAAGTGCACCCAGAGTGCTCATTGGAGGTCAAGATGGCCAAACTCCATCTCTCATACTTTGGACATATTGCCAGGATGGACAAGTCGCTGGAGAAGGATATCATGCTTGGTAAGGTGGAGGGTCAGAGAAAAAGAGGAAGACCCCAATGAGATGGATTGGCCAAATGGAAGCATCGATGGACTCAAGTGTGGCAATAGTAGTAATATTGGCCCAGGATCGGGTAGTGTTTCGTTCTGCTGTGCCTAAGGTCGCTATGGGTCGGTACCAACTCTATGACACCTAACAACAACATCATGAGTTAGAACCATCTCTATGGCACTTAACAACAACAACATGTTCTCTGTATAGAATTTTTTTTGGAGATTTCAGCTTTAAAAAGTGTAAACTTTTAAATACTCTTAAATTCACTATTTAGCATATTTTCTTAGTTTTCAACCCCTAATGAATTACTAGCATCTAGATTTGCCTCCTCATTCTCCAAAGTGTAAGGTGTGCAGACATGTCAGCTATAACCAAAGCTCCAATTATTGCTATAACTTTTCCTAGAATTTTTATGATGTCTTTAGAATAGTGATGTTTCATTATTTTCTTTAAAATAAAAGGACATGCCTCTGATTAAACATATCTAATTAAACAGAATGGTTAAGTAAAATATGGCATAATTATTGCATAGAATGTTTGAGAGCTTTTAAACATTTTAGAAAGTCCTAGGATCAGCACTAGACAGCAAAAGGCAAGGTCAGCAGGTCAAACCCATGAGCTGCTCCTTAGAAACCCTGCACAGGGTCTCTGTGAGTCAGGAGGACTCAACAGAACTTAACAACAACAATGCAATATTGTCAGTGAAGTATGTGAACTGTATTTATTTTATGATCCCAGTTTTGCTCTTAAAAAAAAAAAAAAAAGTCCTGGGGCAATGTACCAAAATATCTGATTGGAGGAATGTACTGTTATTTTCCTTTAAAAATGTTCTTTATTTTTCAAATTTTATTAATCAGCACATGTGCATTTTATAAGTACAAATAAATTATTAAAAAATAACAAAATAAAACCTTGCCATATTCTTCTCCTTCTGTTATTCTTAATATACAAGAGTCACCTAATTGCTATCTCTGAACATTTCCTTCATCAATATCACCTAATCTCAGAGAAGGGCACTCACTTTGAATATTTAAAAGAAAATGCTCTTATTTCCATTTTACAAATCAGAGTAATGAACATCTGAGATGTGATGTAACTAACCTAAAATCCTACAATGACACAGCAAAAGTACAGTTTACTATTGAATACAGTGGGAGGGTGGAGATAGGGGAGGTGGCCTCCCACACAGTCAAAACTCCAAGTACAATTTACAGTTGACCCTTCAAACATGGGTTTGAACTGTGTGGGCTCACTTACATTTTGTATTTTTTTGTTGTTGTTGCTGCTTCAGTGAGCTCAAGCTTTGTATCTGCTTAAAATGCCAGGGTGAAGGTAATCATTTCCATGTGAGCAGTGTGACTCTCCAGTTAGGATGAAAAGATGAGCGACTAAGAGTTACTGCAGGAGCAGCTAACTGCTCATGGGGAGAAGATTAGTTCCGCACAGCGGCGTTAAGGGAATCCTCGCAGCACTTGACTTCATCGCAGTAGCAACAAGAAAAAAAAAGTCCATGTATTGTTCAACTGTACTAAGATTAGCACTGAACTAACATTAAAGCTACTCTTTAAGGGCCATATAATATACATGAAGAGGCTTCAAAAAGTTCGTAGAAAAAAATCATGGAATTTTCCATGAACTTTTTGAAGACTCCTTATATATTGCCCCCACCTCCACCCCTCATGGCTACCCTCCCTCTCCCCAGTATTGTAGTTTGGCAAAAGCTACTTAATTGCTTGCCTGAATTTATGCAAACAAAACTGACTTTTGCTGGGTCAATTATTAGGACCAGGCCTTGAAAAAAATAATGAGGTGATAAAATGTATACCGGCCACTATTTTTATATGGCTTTGAGCATCTTTCTTAGGCTTTCATCTGCTCACTCACTCTCCTTTCCTCTTTAAACAACCTTCTTTCAGTAATAAAATCTGAGCTGAGAAAAGAGACAAGCCAGATTTATTCATAATTAATTACAAATTGGTCCTAATAATTTTTTTACTGAGAACCTACTGTGTGAGCCCTGGTGGTACTGTGGGTTAACACTGTGGGCACTGTTGGGCTAAGTGAAAGGTCTGTGATTCAAACCTGTGAGGCTGTGTGTCCTCTGAAGAGCAGTTCTTCTCTGTCCTCTAGGGACACTGAGTCAGAATTGACTCAATGGAAGTGTGTTTTCATTTGAGTTCTCTGTACAAATTTCAGTCCTTAAAGTCTGGCTAATTCTAGATACTGTACCTATACCCTTAGGAACCTGAAGCTTCAGAAATGAACTACTAGGATGGGAATTTGCAGTAGTAGAAGAGCAAAGTATTAAGTGTGAATTTTCTGAATCTCTTGCCTGGTGGTTTAACCTGTTGTGCTAAGAGTGGTCTTGCTAGGAAATCCTGAAGACTATTCTATAGCTTGAAACTACCTGTGAAACTAAATAACTGTGACATCATCATGAATTATTAATAGCAATTATCAAAATTCCTTTTAAAAATACCATTTAACAAATAGCATTTTCACATTCCCTACTTCATTTACTAACTTATGATACATGTTAGAGGCAGCGATGCATAAGAAAGGATCTAACTCTTAAGGGGCTTGAAGTCCAGCACGGAGATATAAACATAAACAAATGAATATTGTACAATGAAATATGTTTAAAGATAGACATATGTTATCACTGATGACTATTCATGCTATTATATGGATTATATATATCACTGACTTTGTGGTGCCAACTAATTTTAAAAATATATTTTAACTTTAGTAACCCTATTTAAGGAGCTCTGGTAGCGTAGTGGTTACGAATTGGGCTGCGAACCTTAAGGTCAGCAGTTCAAAACTACCAGCCGCTCCGCGGGAGAAAGATGAGGCTTTCTACTCCCGTAAGGATTTACACCCTCGGAAACCCTGCACAGGGTCGCTATGGGTCGGAACCGACTCAACGGCACTTAACGACAACAACCCTATTTAACATTTATTGGTTTGTGTGGTTACACACAAATGAATAAAGTTAATCATTTGTACATAATAAATTATGTAAATCTACATATTAAAATGTTACATGGTAAAATTATCAAGTTTTTATTATTTTCCCAAAAGAAAGCAACTTCAAAAATTTGTTTTGTTGTTTCATACCTTGGTGTGTAGTTTCAAATCCTGCATCTTTGTAAACATTCACTTTCAATACTACTTAGGCACAGCAACTAATATTTGATATATATCCTCAGGCCTAGTCATTTATTCCATTTGGAGTATTCATAAAAGTGAATAGTATTTGTTTAAAAAAAATGACAGATGAAACTGGTTACTATTGACATATCATGCCTAAGGCTTCATTCTTCTTGTTGCTGCTGTTAAATACATCACATACATCAAATATACTTATGGAAAACCAAATGAGTACAAGGTTTTAAGGCAGCCCCCAAATTGCAATTCATTTTTAAAGTCCTTGAATCACAGACTGATTTTGAATCAACAAATTATGTAGCTTTTGACATGAAAGTTAACTAAAAAATGGTGTGCCAAACTGTGGCAGCTTGGTCTGCTTCAGGATTGTTTCAACCTACCAAAATGGCTGAGTTTTGTGGGTTGTTGTTGCTGTTCTTAGGTGTCATAGAGCCAGCTTTAACTCATAGCAAAGTAGAACAAAATACTGCATGGTCCTGAGCCATCCTTAAAATTGTTGTCATACTTAAACCCATTGCTGCTGTCCTTGTGTCCTTCTATCTCATTGGGTGTCTTGCTCTTTTCCATTGACCCTTCACTTTACCAAGCATGTTATACTTCTCCAGGGACTGGTCCCTCCTGATAATATGCCCAAAGTATGAGAGATGAAGTCTGTCCATTTTGGCTTCTAAGGAACATTCTGATTTGTTTGTTCTTTGGGAAGTCCATTGTACTTTTAATATATTTCTCCATCACCATAGCTCAAATGCATCAATATTTCTAAGATCTTCCTTACTCATTGTCCAACTTTCACATGCCTATGAGGCTACTGAAAATACCATGGCTTGCATTATGTGTACTTTATTCCTCAAACTGGTATCTTTGTGCTTGAACACTTTAAAGAGGTCTTGTGCAGCAGATTTGCCAGATGTAGTACATTGTTTGGTTTCTTGACTGCTGCTTCCATGAGTGCTGATTTTGAACCCAAGCAAAATGAACTCTATGGATTACCCAGAGATATTAGGAAAATGGAGATCCACATTCAAAGTTGAGATGTTTCCAATTTTCCCATCTGTTAATATTTCACAAGATTAGCAACTGCATAAATGCATACATTTAAATGCAATTTTAGTGACACAAATGCATGATTATCACACTGCCAGGTTTACTTGGCAGTAAATTTGCCTTCAGCAATTTACGTTTTCTATAATGAAAAATCTTGGCAATTTCATTGCATTTGGCATGAAGTTCTTAGATATTATTCAGAGTTGGAAAAGCAAGATAAGATAAATAGTACTCTATTAATTGTGCTGCTCTCCCCAGTTGTTTGCAAGCCAACAGCTGAATCTGAACTGATACTGCCTTGTAACTTATGAAATCTACCACTATGGGAACTCGTTGACTAGGCCGGTGATTGAGTAGAAGATCTTTTTTCCCTTCCTAAGTCAAACCACTTTCATGTTTCTTTGGAACTTGACAGACTTAATATATTTCAAGATGTAGGGCACTCCTTTCTAAATAAGAGGGATCCAGAGATGACACAGCATTGAACAACCCCTAGAAGCTTACATTTAAAATTCACTCCTAAGCAGATTTCCTGGCTTCACTTGTCTCAGTTGCCATGTACAAATGCTCTTTTAGGACAGGAAATGAATAGCTGCCCTTCTGTAACAATTTAAAAAGCTAACTTGCTTAAATCTAGTATGATCCATCTTAGCTTGTTATGATTTTAGACAAAGAATTTAAGCCTCAGTTCCCTTATCTATAAAATGGACACAGTAACATTAATTACAAAGGTTGTTTCAAAGATTAAGTGAGAAAAATGTATATAATGTAGCATGGCAGAGTTTTTGGCTTTTAATACACATTCAGCATGAGTTTTCTATGCTTATTTTTCTACTAAAACTCGAACAACTTTGAGAACAGCATCTCATATTTCTCATAAGCCACTAATTCATCAATTTCTCTCTTTCTGTATTGAAAACTAAGCTATGAAGTTCTTTGCTACAGCACAGGGGATATCTAAAGAAAGAAGATGAACATGAAAAGAGGAATCAAAATCATGAGGATAATCACTACTATTTTTCTTAAACTTCTATGAACTACTTAGCGTTTTCAATGCTTATTTTTTACCTTATCTATAAAATGCATCCATACTCTGACCACATCCCATCTTTTACCTGCTTAATTTAGTTACTTTATTACAATTTCTGAAAAAGTAGCAGGGATATGACAACTCTACTGAACTATTTTGAGACATTTAAGTTGGGATACACAGGCCTTTCCTGCAGTTAAATTACGTTAACTGTCTCTACTATAAAAAAAGATTTATTAATTGAATATGTAACTTAAATAAGTACTTTTCCTACTTTTCTTTGTCATATAAACTATCATGACAATTAGACTTCTAAACTTATTTTACATAAAATTTGAATATGCATGATTTCCTTTTAAAACATCTTCTATATTTGAATAATAGATAAGTCCTGAATATGCTCTAAGGCAGAAAAACTATAAGAAAAAAAAAAATCTGCAATTCATTAACTGCATTTATAGTGTAGAGCAGGTCTGGCTAATCAACCAAATCTAAATTATACTAAAAAGCTTATCATAATTATCTGGCAAGCCTAGAGAAGAGGGAGGCAAAAATAATTTTGCTGAAAAATGACAGGGCGGCTTCATTACAATCATCCTAATTTCCAAGCTCATTTCTGAAATGTCCTTTCAAGGCGTATTCTTAAATGTCCATATAATTCTCTACAGCATTGTAAAAGAGACCCTGGAAAAGCCTGATGTTAATGAGTAATTTTCATCCTCAATTTATTCATTCTGTTCAAATTTTAAGATAACGTATCCTTATTGACATTGTAGCCAGTATGGCAAGATAAAGTTCCAGTAGGGCAGACATTAGGCAGGAAAATAGAGGAGAAGTCAGAGAGGATATATTATGATGAATTGCTAAGATAACACATCTGTTTTCTGTTGCCAGGACATATTTTGATACATTTTGATTACTCAGTGTGAGCGGAAGTATAAGGATCTCAGAAACCATATAATGATCTATTACTACTCCCATTCCTCAAATATTATGGTCAGTTAGGGTTGGTTTAATTTTTCATTTATCATCCACACAAGTTTACTAACTGTCAGCATAAATTATTTTTGTATCAAATGTCATAGCCATTTTAAACAGAAATTCCTGTCCAGCTCCTAATTCAGGCTCTCATTCTGGCTTTAATTAATTTTACCCAGTTGGATCATGCAGGACGAATTTCTTATCATTCAAAATCAACCCAAATCTTATTGGAGTTTCTGGATGGGTTTTTTTGGACTCTCACCAAATGATTCATAACTTGTAATAAAAAATTATAGGCCCATGAATTACTCTTGAGGTCATACAGTATTTCTTTGGGGCAGAAATTTCACAATAGGTTTAAGATTTACCATTTTTGTTTTTCTTTTCTTCTTTCTGTTCCCCTTCCTTCCTTTCTTCACCTCTCCCCTCTTTTCTTCCTTTTTCTTCATTTTTAAGTATCTTCAGGCAATGATGAAACATATCTAAACAAATCTGCGGCAAATGACCTCTTTAAAGCGTTGAAGAAGACTAATGTCACTTTAACAGCTAGGGTGCTCATGATCCAAGCCATTGCGTTTCAATCACCTCATATGTATGCAAAAGCTAGATAATTAGTGAGGAAGATCTTAGAAGAGTCAATGCATATGAGTTGCGTTGGCGAAGAATTTTGAAAGTGTCATGGACTGTCGGAATAATGGACTGTTTAGGAAGAAGTGTTGTCAGATTACTTCTCAGACGTGGCAATGGTGAGACTTCACGTCTCATATTTTGGACATGATGTCAGGAAGGACCAGTCCCTGGAGAAGGACATCTTATTTGGTGAAGTGGATAGTAAATATAAATGAAGACGATCGTCAGTGAGACGGCACAGTGGCAGCAATAATGGACTCAAATATGCCGATTGTGAGGATGGCGTAGGACCAGACAAGGCGTGGTTCTGTTGTACCTAGGTCACTATAAGTTGTAACCCAGTCAGTGGTACCTAGCAACAGCTAGGTAATTTAGATTTATAAAAACTCATTTTTAATGTCTTAATATAATCGTAACTGAAGTTTTCTCTTTTTAATCAGAAATGTTGAATTCCGGAGCTTATGAATATTTATTCTGGTGGACCCGGGCAATATCAGAGGTCTTTTTCCTGAAAAAGAGTACTACAAAACTTTTCACAGTTATGAAGTTAATTAATTATTTATTCAGATGTTCATATTGCTCAAAATTCAAGTGGTCTTAGATCTGGCAAACCTAGCGATCTTTCTACTGTCAAGTCTCTCTGCTACCTTATCATTTCTTAGCTCAGTTGTTTTTTAGGAATGAAAAACCTGTCTTTTATGTTTAAATTTCCTACCATCCACACTATCCCTTGAACTGCCTGTCCTTAGAACAGTTTTTAAAATGGCACACAATATACCTAGTTTTCCATTTCACACAAAATCTAAATGCAAACATATGGGATACCCCTCCAACCACCGTATCCTTTTTGTTTTTAAGGATTTTAATTCTGATTACATCCAGAATGCCCTTTAGAAGTGAAAATGATGAGACTAGCTCATGTACTTTGGACAAGTTTTCAAGAGAGACCAGTCCCTGGAAAAAGACATAATTGTTGGGAAAGTAAAGTTTCAGTCAAAAAGAGGAAGACTCTCAAAGAACTGGACTGATACTGTGGCTGCAACAATGGGTTCAATGATAATAGTTATGAGAATGTGCAGAACTGAGCTTTCCTATGTTCTCTTGCACACTGGATCTCTAACAATGACTTGATGTCACCTGACTGCAGCTATGTTACTATTTTGAGACTAACAGGCCCTGATCAATGGACAATTATGGAAAAATTAGTGTTTCTGGACTTACAAAAACCTTGTGATAATTCCTGGAAGCTCAGTTTGTTGTTGTTGTTTTCTTCTACTTACTTTTGAGGATAAGGCACACCAAATCCTCACACTCTTTTCTCTGTGAAGGCCATTTCTCTATGTCTTTCTTCACAGAAGTTAAGTCTATAGGGGTAATCAAAGCAAAATAACAGATGCATCTTTATCTCCATGTAACCATTTCAAATTCAGAAAATGTATAAACACATTTAATGTATGTAAGACACACACGTAATCCAATCTGCTCAATGCAATCACTTTCTCACTGTGAATTGAGCAGATCTATAGTGATAATTTTTTTAAAGTTCAGGTCAGGTCACTTGCTCACTAAAATCTTCAGAGATTTTCCACAAAGAAAATTTTCCCTTAATCATTCAGGGATCTGCACATTGGCCGCACATCATATCTCCTATTGCTTCCTTAAAAATGATCTAAGCAACAGTCATACTCTTCCGTGGGATGGTTCTCTTCCAGGCTCTTTTGATCACGTCTAATAGAAATCCACTAAAGCTAGCTCAGAAGGAGGAAGCCATTTGTGACTTGAAACATGCAGTTCTAGAAATAAGCTTTAGAATACAAAAACAGTCAGATCTCAGGACTGACATGGGCAGAGATGGAGAGACATCAAAAAGGGATGAGATGTTTTTCACATTTCTTTTAAAAGGAAAATATAATTTGCAAAGTAAATTAATCAGAATTAAAAAATACCATTAAAGCCTTGATACTCTTACCACTATAATATATTCCAGGGTTAAGAAAATTTCACCCCAAACTGTCATGTAGCCACAATGGCAACTTAGGTAGATGGATATTCATATAATCATTCAGACTCTTGTATTTTCTGAAAACAAATTTATTTAGGGTCCTGCCAGGAAGACACTGCCATCTTCCTTCTGATAAGGGCAGACTTGATCCTAACTAAAGTGTTTGGACTTGGTAAGTGGATGTGTGCTTCAGATGATCAGTATGTGAAATTTCTTTTCTACTGGTATTGCTCATGAATTGTGGTGCCAAGAAGTGAATATGGCAAGTAGCCCAGAGATAATTAAGATTAGAGGCTTCAGTAGGAAACGCAATTATCAAATGATTTTGACACTTTTAACATGAGCTAAATGTGGTGCTATAAGATAAGCACTGGACTGCTAACCACAAGGTCAGAGCACCCACTAGTTGTGCCTCAGAAATCCTATACAGATAGCTATGATTCAGAATTGACGGTACTTCACAACAGCAACAAAGGAGCCTAGTGATGCAACTGTCAAACTCTTGGCTGTTAAGCAAATGTTGGCAGTTCAAACTTACCAGTGATCTACTCTTATAAAGATCATCAAAACCAAACTTGCTGTCTTTGAGTTGATTCTGATACACCGTGAATCTATACGACAGAGTGAAACTGCCTCATGAGGTTTTCTAGGGCGTCTTGGTATAAAGTTGTAGAGTAAGCACTGGACTTCTGACACTAGCCACTCTTCAAAAAACTTATACAGGTTGTTATGGTTTGAAACTGTCTTGACAGCATTTAACAGCAACAAAAACAAGTTTTAATGGTTTATGGGAGATCTCTAGGGCTTTTATTACACTAAGTAGCTGGTGGGTTTGAACCACCCACCTTCAGACATATTCAAACCCACCAGCTGCTTTAACCACCACCAGCCACTCCTCTGTAAATATTATAGTCTAAAGAATACTTTGACTCAGTTCTACTCTATCACATGGGGTCACTATGAGCCCCAAATAAACTTAATGGTACCTAAAAACACTGGTCTGTCAGTTTGTTGTACTGTGGTAGGTTGTGTGTTGCTGTTATGCTAGAAGCTATGCCACCAATATTTTAAATACCAGCAAAGTCACCCATAATGGACAGGTTATAGGGGAGCTTCCAGACTAAGAAACCATAAGAAGAAGGAGAAGCTCATGGAAGCAGAAGTCAAGAAATCAAATGATTTATTGCATTACACAAATCTGTTGTAAAATACCTGTTTTAAGTATTCAAGAGCAAAGATGTCTTTTTAAGGACTATGGTGACCCAAGCCATGGTATTTTCAATCACCTCATATGCATGTGAATGTTGGACAATGAATAAGGAAGCCATTAGAAGAACCTATGCATTTGAATCATGGTGTTGTAGATGAATATTTAAAGTATCATGGACTGCCAGAAAAACAAACTAATCTGTCATGAAAGAAGTACAGCCAGAATGTTCCATAAAAGTCAGGATGGTGAGATTTTGTTGCTTGTACTTTGGACACGTTGTCAGGAAGGACTAGTCCCTGGAGAACTACATTATGCTTGATAAGGTGGAGGGTCAGTGAAAAAGAGGAAGGCCATCCATGAGATGTATTGATACAGTGGCAACAACAATGGTCTCAAACATAACAATAATTGTGTGGAATGTCTCAGGACCTGGTAGTGCTCTGCTGTGCACAGGGTCACTATGAATCAGATTCAACTTGATACCGCCTAACACTGCTACCTCCACCAACAACATGCCAGTCAAACACTCAGACATTTTAATTTCATTTTCAAGAAAATAAAATGCTATAAAATAACATCTAACTTTAACTTTCTCATCCAAAGATTTGTGTGTGTGTGTGTGCTTAACCATTCACATGAAATACATAAATGCTTCCCATACTATTTCAAGAACAATATGTAAAAGTTTGAGTTAATCCATTATGGAAACATTTTGTTTGTTTTGATGTAATTGCACACGAATCACAGGAAACACATTAAATTGGTGACTCTAGGAGAGTTTTAAAAGGCAGTCTAGATTTTCTTCTCTTTTTGTTCACTTCTCTTGTCAGAAGTAACTGTACATATTTGGAAAATGATATTTAAATGACTTAATGGGCCAATGAAATGATTAGATGTCTTGTACATTTTCTTAAATATTATCTTTACTTCCTGGCTTAAGTTGTTATTTTCAAGCAAATATGTGTGTGCATACATATACACACTGTGAATGTAACTATTGTTTAGTTAATAATGTGATGCTAAACATAGTGGAGGAAAGACTGAATCAGTCCTATAAAGTTTCTCATATCCCATTCTTCATCTTTCAAGTAAACACAGAAGAAAATTCACTAAAGCCAATTGTGGGCTCTGTAGAGCTTACTGGAGACTACAAAATGCATTTCTAGTCACATATTGTTTTGTGTATTATCAAAACAAGAACAAGAAAAGAGAGACTATCATCTCCTTTGAGGCATTATAACCAGATGAGATGAGTTGCCATTTACTGTGACTCATGACAACCCAATGTGTACCAAAGTAGAACCACAGGGTTTTCAATGGTGAGTTTTTTGGAAATAGGCTATCAAACCTTTCTTCGGAGGCACCTCTAGATGGACTCAAACTGACAACTTTTCAGTTAGCAGCCAAGCTCTTAATTGTTTGTACCACCCAGGGACTACTGAGGCAGTATGCACATTGCCATTAAGTCATTTCCAACTGATGCTGATTCTATGTATAGAGAGTAGAAGTACTCCATAGTGTTTTTAAGGCTTTGACCTTTCGGAAGCAGACCAGTAGACCTTACTGCCAAGGTGCGTCTGGGAGCTATTTTCATTAGTATTCTAGTACTTAGCCATTTGCCCAGGCAATGACTCTGAAGCAGCATAGTAGTGATTAAAGTTGTAGTTTCTTTTACCTGACCTCTTAAATTCAAATGTTTGTTCAACTAACAGAGTGTCAACATATATCACTTGCCCAACCACTCCTCTGGAGAAAGAGGAGGCTTTCTGCTCCCCTTTAGATTTATAGCCATAACTTCTCTGTCAGTTTGTCTTACTGTGGTGGCTTGTGAGTTGCTGTGATTCTGAAAGGCATGCCACCGGTATTTTAATTACCAGCAGGGTCACCCATGGTGGACAGGTTTCAGATGAGCTTCCAGATGATGACAGACTAGGAAGAAAGAGTGATGAACTACTTCCAAATATTTAGTCACTGAAAACCTTATAAATAGCAGAGAAACATTGTCAGATACAGTGCCGGAAAATGAGCCCCTCAGGTTGGAAGGCACTCAAAATGCAACTGGGGAAGAGCTGCCTCCTCAAAGTAGAGTTGTCCATGACGACATGAATGGGACCTTGATTTGCTGATGGGGCACAACTTAAAGTGAAGAGAAACAACTGTAAACATCCAGTGAAAACTGAAAAATGGAATGTACGAAGTATGAATCTGGGAAAATTTAAAGCATTCAAAAATGAAATGGAACAAATAAACATCGATATCTTAAGCATTAGTGAGCTGAAATGAACTGGTATTGGCCATTTTTAATCTGATGACCACATGGTTTACTACGCCAGGAATGACAAATTGAAGAGGAATGGTGTTACATTCATTGTCAAAAAGAACATACCCAGATCAGTCAAGAGGTATAATGCTGTCATGATAGGATAATATCCATGCGCATACAGAGAAGCCCAATTAATACTATTATTATTCAAATTTAAGCACCAACCACTAAAGCCAGTGAGGATGGAATACAAGACTTCTACCAACTTCTCCAATCTGAAATAGATCAAACAAACAATCAAGATGTATTGATCATACTAGTGATTGGAATGCAAAGGTTGGGAGCAAAGAGGAAGGATCGGTAGTTGGAAAATATGGCCTTGGTGATAGAAATGATGCTGGAGAATGCATGACAGAATTCTGCAAAACCACTGATTTGTTCATTTCAAATACCTTCGTTAGACAGCATAAGAGACAACTATATACAAGGACCTCACCAGATGGAATACATAGAAATCAAATTGACTATATCTGATGATGAAAAAGCTCCATATCATCAGTCAAAACAAGGCCAGGGACAGACTTGTCGATTACTCATATACAAATTCAAATTGAAGCTGAAGAACATGAAAACAAGTTCACAAGAGCCAAAATATGACCTTGAATATATCCCACTTGAATTTAGAGATCATCTGAAGAACTGACTCGATATATTAAACACTAAAGACTGAAGATCAGAAGAGTTGTGGGATGACATCAAGAACATCACACATGAAGAAAGCAAAAAGTCATTAAGAGACAAGAAAGAAGGAAAAGGTCAAAATGGATGTCAGAAGAGACACTGAAACTTGCTCTCCAGTGTAGAGATGCTAAAGCAAATGGAAGAAATGAGAAGGTCCAAGAGTTGAACAGAAAATTTCAAAGGTCAGCTCGAGAAGATAAAGCCAAATATTACAACAAAATGTGCAAAGATCTGGAATCAGAAGACCAAAAAGGAAGAACACACTTAGCATTTCTCATGCTGGGGGAACTGAAGAAAAAATTCAAGCCTCAACTTTCGTTATTAAAAGATTCTCTGGGCAAACTATTGAATGATGCAGAAGCATCAAGAGAAGATGGAAGGAATACGTAGAGTCACTGTACCAAAAGGAAATGGTTAATGTTCAACTGTTTCAAGAGGTAGCATATGATCAAGAGCCAATGATACTGAAGGAGGAAGTCCAAGGTGCATTGAAGGAATTGGCAAAGAACAAGCCACCAAGAATTGATAAAACAAAAATTGAAATCTTTCAAGAAAGTGAGGTGGCACAGGAGGCACTCACTCATCTCTGCCAAGAAATTTGGAAGACAACTACCTGTCCGACTGATTGGAAGATATCTGTATCTGTGCCCATTCCAAAGAGATGTGACCCAACGGAATGAGGAAATCATCGGACAATCCCTTTGATATTCCATGTGAGTAAAATTTTACTAAAGATAATACAGAAATGGCTGCAAGCATACATTGACAGAGAAATTCCAGAGGTTCAAGCTGGATTCAGAAGAGGCCGTGGAACAAGGGATATCATTGCTGATGTCTGATGGAACTTGGCTGAAAACAGAGAATATCAGAAAGATGTTTACCTATGCTTTATTGACTACGCAAAGGCTTTCAATTGTGTATATCATGACAAGCTATGGACAACATAGTGAAGTATGAGTATTCCTGAGCAATCAATTGTGCTCATGAGGAACCTGGACCTGGACTGAGAGGCAGTTGTTCAAACAGAACATGGGAACACTGAATAGTTTAAAATTAAGAAAGGTGTGTGACAATGTTGTATGCTTTCAACATACTTATTCAACCTATGTGCTGAGTAAATTATCCAAGAAGCTGGGTTATATGAAGAAAAATGTGGCACCAGGACTGGAGGAAGGCTCATTAACAACCTGTGCTATGCAGATGATATAACCTTGTTTGCTGAAAGTGGAGGACTTAAAACATTTACTGACGAAGATCAAAGAGCACAGCCTTCAGTATAGATTA
>NW_006408613.1:3614636-3623960 GCF_000296735.1 Chrysochloris asiatica | reverse complement strand
AAGTGGCAGCATCAATGGACTCAAGCATGGTAACAGTAGTAAGTTGGCCCAGGATCAGGCGGTGTTTTGTTCTGCTGTGCATAAGGTTTCTGTGAGTTGGTACTGACTTGATGACACCTAACAACAACAACAAGATTTATAGACACACAAACCCATGGAATAGATTTCATGGCACTTGTTTGGTTTGGGTATGGTATGGGCATCAGTTTCACCGCCTGTAGCAGAGATAATATTTGAACCCATTTGATAGGGTCCTTGAGAGGATCAAGTGACTTACTATACATAAATCATGGAGAACATTTAAATATTTTATTTTAAAAAATGACGTCCTACCAACACAACCCAACTGCCACAATAAATCCTATCAGAGTAAATAATTACAGCATCTAAATTTTCCAACCAAACACAGGTTTTCATGCCAAAATGAATTTTGTTATTCATTTAACTTTATTACAAAGCAGTGTGAAGCATAGTCATCAAAATATTAATTCTGGTTTAGACCACATTTCTAGTTTTATGAAATACAAGGAAAAAAATGATTCCACAATCTACATTTTTTTTTGTTTGTTTGGTTTTTTTTTTTTTTACATTTTGGAGATGACCAACTCCTTTGAATAACGGGAGTGATATGGGTGAAAGAAATCAATGATTCACCAAAATAGAAAAATAAATGTACCATTTATTGTTTTTAAAACTCTATTCCTAAGATAAATGAAATTTGCTTATTTTTTTCCCCCTTTATAAATTGGGTTGTCAGTTAAATAAACCTTAGACCCAAGCCCTTTAAGAATGCATCCAATTTTTAGATAGCTGTTTACAACTAATTACTGATTAAATATGGCACTGTGTTTTAGCACCTCAGCAATAAATCCTACCATACTTCTGAGGACAAAGCTTCCTCATGCAAAAATACACAGAGGTCATTTTCCTCTTAAAAACAACCAGGAGAGAAATTCTCTGAGCAGATGCTAATGTTCTCTCATTTCAGTTTCTTCTTATATTTGCCTCCTTATCATTCCCATTTAATTTCGGTGGCTGAGTCATGTTTCAGAAGTCACTTCAGTTAGGGAAATGGAGCACCATGCTAGACATGAGGAGGTTGTCAAAAATTCATGATTTTATTATCATTTATGAAAATTTATAAATTCATATATTTTTTTTTCTAGAGACTATATTCTGTGAATTGTACGTTGCTAGCAATGGATTCTGACCTTTTGTTTTCTGAATGGGCTATTTGTTGTTGTTGTTGTTGTTGTTGTTAAGTGCCATCAAGTCGGTTCCGACCCATAGCGACCCTGTACAGGGTTTCCGAGGGTGTAAATCTTTACGGGAGTAGAAAGCCTCATCTTTCTCCCACAGAGCGGCTGGTAGTTTCGAACCGCTGACCTTAAGGTTCGCAGCCCAATTCGTAACCACTACGCTACCAGAGCTCTACTCCCGTAAAGATTTACACCCTCGGAAACCCTGTACAGGGTCGCTATGGGTCGGAACCGACTCAATGGCACTTAACAACAACAACAACAAGGTCTTATGAGAAATTGCTTAGAAATTGTTAGAAAAATGTATTCCTTGAACATTTAATATGAAATTAGTTATGCAACAACTGTTTATTTGGTCAAATTTGCATAATAACAAAAGAGATTTCAATTAGAAACTGGATGGAAATCATCACTTCAATTTCCATAGGCTACCCAACAGCTGCCAGATGGTGATCCTTTACTTACAACCAACTTGGGTCAAATTCAGTTGGCCACTGCAATTTTAATTGGTGGATGAAAACAAGCTGATTATAGTAAAATATATGACAATTAGGGAAAAGGAAAGTGGATGATTCAAAAGCTCATGTTAACCCTTTTATAGAAAGAATGAAAAAATTATATTTATGGAGGGTAATAAATAAAACCATAAAATACAATATAGCAGCCCTTGTATACCACTTCTATAACTGTGTCTTTTAAATGACCTAACAGCATTTGTTCTGCCTACCAATGCACACTTAGGATGTACTCTGTCACTCAGCTGTCCATATCATGAAATAGTACACTGGATTGTTTTGGGTTCTAATTTCATTTGGCATCATTATTTTGTTTTCCACCTTCTAAATTATTCTGGGCCACATAATTTAATTTTTTTTCAACTCAGAGTCTCTGAACCCATAATAATGCATATGTTTAAACATGAGAAAATAAATGTCAGGAAAGTAAATAAGCTAGCTATTTTGGACGCACATTCCCTTAAGCAGATGGATAGAAGAATGCTATTTATCATTATCACAGACAGGTAAATTGAGAGAAATTAGGCACCATATCAGACAAACACTCTAAAGATGACAGACATGTCAGACTTATCTAATGCTTTAATGCCATGTTTCTGGGCCCGAATTTCAGTACAAGAGCATGACTCCTTATAATTAAGACTTCATGAAAGAAATTCACTTCAATTGGGCCATCTGGGATAGGTAAACTAGAGGTTTCCAGAGATGGGGAGAGAAGAGTCTTCTAAAAGGAAAGTACAGTAGTTGCAAGGACATGGAAACAGGAAAGAGTAAGCAAAGGCCATCAGCATCAGTTGGGATTATCTCCATTATGCAGCATTTTAACGCAAATATGGGTTATTCAAATGGTATTTTATTAAAACTATCTTGCTATGGTTTGTACCTTTTTACCCTTATTAAAAGAATTGTCACATGAACAAAATACTTTGTACATTGTTTCACTTAGCAAAATGAGCTAATAATTTGAACCTGAATATACAGCTATCACAGCGTCCTATTTAAAGGAAAGTCACCTAAGGAAAGAGACTAATTTCTTTGGAATGTCACTCAGATGATAACAATACTAAAATTTGCATTTGGGGAGGAACCAAAAGGAAGCATATGATCAAAATATCCAAGCTGGTCTCAGCGGAAATTAGCTTTACTCAGTTTAAAATACACATGCTGTGCTCAGCTGAACTATAAAAAATTAGAAAGAACATAGGAGGGTAAGATCAAGTGACATCCCTAGGAGCACACAGGGAAGAAAGAAATTATCAGCATTATAAGAATAGATTTATTTTTTTAAATATATCTTTGAATGTATTATAGGAATTATTATCAGGATTATATTGTTTTCTCACATAGATATATACATAAAGAAAACTTTAAGAAGATTTAAAAAGTACATTTGAATGTATCTTCAAAAACTTTTAAAAACAGATCTGAGAGTGAAGCATCCAGCGGATATGAAGTGAGAGGGTCACACAGGAACACCCAAAGTTGCAGATAGTACCCATTTGACCTAGTCTTGATGGCTTCATAATCAGAACTTGACTAGAGGAAGATAAAAAAATAAAAGAACAAAACAAAATGTGATAAAGGAAACAAGGGTAAATTGCTACACTTTGATGAACCTGACCTATATTCATGAAGGTTGTTATTGTTGTTGTTATGTGCCGTGGAGTTGGTTTCAACTCATAGTGACCCTGTACAGGGTTTCCGATGCTGCAATTCTTTATGGGAGCAGAAAGCCTCATCTTTCTCCTGCGGAACTGCTGGTAGTTTCGAACCGCCGACTTTGAGGTTAGCAGTCCGATTTGTAACCACTAGTAACTCTAAATACCAACAGAGATTGAAGGAGTCTTCACATTAAGTATAAATGCTATCTCCTCTGTATAACAGGCAGATAGGGATGGGCAATTTACACATAGGTTACCTAAAATGAGGGGGCGATAAAGGCATGAAGTGTCTGGCTTACAAGGTTTCAAGGGGGAGCTTAGTTTAATAGTGTGAGGGGAAAGAAAGAGTCCCCACTGAATAGTTTTCATCTTGTCTAGATGGGTCTGGTTAAAAGAGAAGGGGATAAGATTCTTATGATTGAATAATGAGTAATTGTTATTATGACTAATTGTGACTCTCACAATTGTAAAGGTAGAAGTTTTATAAAACTTTCACCTTTACAATTGTTTTTGTGAAAACAGCGGAGTGGTTCTTCTTACTGTCCAGAAACAAAGGACCGTCAGACCATCAAGGGGGAAGAGCACAAGCAGAATGAGAGACCTTTTCCAGAGAATTAGCGACAGCAGAGATGGAGGCAGAGATGGGAACATGGAGATAGGGAGTAGCTGAGGACTTTCGATGCACGGGAAGTGAAGCAGTAAGAGATGGCAGCCAGGAGGCAGACTTGCAGAATGTGCCTTTTGGTGGTGTAAATTATTGTATATGTCTGAGTGTTTGGAAAAAAAAGCTAAAGTGAATAGAGAAAAATACTGTTAGCTGAGGGTACATGGAAGAGATTATAATCATTGTAATAAAACAAGGTATATGATTTGTTGAATGGAAAACTAATGATCTGCCCTATAAACTTTTACTCAATCCACAATAAAAACTTAAAAAAAAAAAACTTATTAAAACTGAATAAATGCATTTTAGGAAACACACCAAGGCAAGCCATGCTTTCAAAAAAAGCATCTTCAAATTTAAAAAAAAAAAAAAAAAAATCAAGATAGATGAGGGTAAGTCAAAAAGTATTGCTGCTAGGATTCTCGTTTCTACACGCATGCATAGGTTTATTCTAAACAACACATGTATAAACATGTCTTTGTGATCAGTATATGGCTAGAGACAAGTTCTCTCAGTAATATACTTTTCTATTCCTTAAAATGTCTTAAGAAAACAAAATCAAAAACCAAAAAAAGGTCCAGTCAAGCATTGGCTTCCAAGGGGATTTGCTAGGTCAATTGAGTTCAAAACAAAGATGTCCACTAAGAAAGCTGTGGTAACCCTTTTTATATTCCTTTGGGGATTACAAAGGAATCAATGTGATTCATTTTCTCAGTGGACAGGACGATTATGATGGCTAGTTATGAAAACGTTTTAAGATAAGTGTAACACTACATCAGTGAGAAAAAGGCCAAGGAAGTTGTACTGAGGAATTTTTTTTTTCCTTCCCAACAGACAGTGCATCTGCTCATTCTCTAAGGCTAACAAAGGTTGTGCTATTAGACTTTTTTGGGGAAACCTTATCCTATTCAGCCTACAGATCTTGCCCCTTCAGACATCTTTTTGTTTCCCAAACTCAATGAACATTTACAAGAAAAATAATTTGAGTTCCTTGAGGATGTCGAAACTGGCTATGTACTATTCATCAAAGAGGAGTCCTGGTGTGGCACTGTAAGTTAATGTGCCAGACTGCAAAGCCATTTGAACTGCAAGGTTGTTGGTTCAAGCTCACCTGATGCTCCTTGGAAATCCTATACAGTATTGCTATGGGTTGGAACTGACTCAATGGCACTTCACAACAATAACATAAATCAAAGAATACAGATTGCTTCAAAGAAGGTTGTTGTTGTTGTTAATGACCCTGTATAGGGTTTCTGAGAAGCAGTTGATGAGTCTGGACCACTGACCTTGTGGTTCAAACTGACCTTGAAGTCGAGTGATTATCCTGTGGTACCACACAAGGAAGATTAGAGAGATGGAAATGTAGTAGTGTATAGACTTAGATGGAATATATGTTGAGAAACAATGGATTCATATTTTGATATTTTATTCAATAAAGGCTTCTATGATTTCATAACAATCTTTTAAAATTACCTTTGTATCTTAATTAGTATGCTCTTTTAATATGGTTCTTCAGTTACTACACACTGTCGCCCTCCCTTTGCAATTCCAACACTACAGTGATACTACCTTTTGAAGAATGATTTTTGTCTACAGTATTCTTTTAGTCTAAAGCAGAAGTGGGGAAACATTTTTCTGTCAAGGACCATTTGAACACTTATGACATGATTCACGGCCCCTACACAATTATCAATTTAAAAATCAGCCTGCTATATTTGGTCAAACATTAAATCAATTCACCCCTAATGTGATGGCTGGAATTGCAGTTCCCTTGGCACGGCCAGACCAAAAGATTTCAAGGACCTACTGCAAACCATAGGGTCGGCAGTTCAAACCCACCAGTTTCTCCCTGGAAACCCTAAACAGGGTCGTTATGCCTCAGAACTGACTTATGGCACTTAACAATGACAACATATGGCCTGTGAGCAGGATCTTCCCCACCCTGCTCTAATGAGCTATTGGCCAGCTCTGCCCATCACAAGGTCAAACTTGGGAAATGTTTCTTTGTAATGAAGGAAAGATATTTCTGATATTCCCTGGGTTGAGGTTTGGAGAAGAACCTACCTATAGAACATTTTGCATTTTGTTGTTGTTGTTAAGTGCCATTGAGTCGATTCCGATCCATAGCGACCCTGTATAGGGTTTCTGAGGAGCATCTGCTGAGCTTGAACCACCGACCTTGCAGTTCAAACAGTTTTGTAGTCTGGCGCATCAACCCACAGCACCACACCAAGAGTAAAAGTTCTCTTGTAAATTTTCAAATATAATCAAACAATATTTGGTTTTTAAAAGTAAGTTTAGATGTCCCAATGTGAAAGAGATTTTTGTTTTCCTTGATGCCCCAATGTGAAAGAGATGCTATTATTTTTGTTTTCTGTTGTAAGGCAATGAATGGGCAATGGGACTGCCTTGGACTCGTCTCTGTGACCTTGCTGTGGTGGTTCAGAGACAACAAGGACTGCTCTGGTGATTTATGTGGATTAATGATTGTTCAGGGCTGGGGGCAGTGACCTGAGGCAGCATTGAAACTAATTAATTCCAGCTCTTCATTGATCCTCATAAACTATCCAACAATGATTCGGTGGGGTTCCTCACAAATAAAACATTGGAGTAAAATATTTTCTCCATATTTTGACCTGTTTCTCATGATATGCCTTATTTTGCATATACATGGCACTTATGGAGGATAAAAAGGCATCAGACTTCTTTGCATGATGTTATTATAATTATGATAATTCAAACCCACTGCCTTAGTTAATTTCATTCATCCACCATTAAACTAATATTTATTAAAGAGCAAATGATTATAAGGACATTTAGTACTAGTAGATGAACAGGCTGATTGTGAATTCAAGGAATTTATAATTCAGTACAGGAGAGCAAACAAGAAAGCTGATGACTATAATTTAAACCAATATACAATAACTGTTATGAGAGAATTACACAGAGAATTGCATAATGGTACAAAGAAGGAAACAGTTGCATGGATAACAGTGTATTTTACCAAATGAACAGTTTTGACTGACCTCATGAAACTGACAGAATTTTTGACTAAACTGACAGAAATGACCAGATTGTTTGGATTTTGTGTGGATCAATGTCTCAAACTCATTTGCATAATAATAGTGAAAGACAATACTAAAGAATTCTTCCTCTAGGGCCACAGATGCAGATTTGAAACCCAAAATGTTGTCTGATATGATTTTAAAAATAAATATATTAGTGGCCTTTCAGTGTATTGCTCAATTGATTTTGTGGTAATGACCAGATTTTTAAAAAAAGAATATATGAGAGTGGAATAGGACAGAATAGAAAATACTTTAAAAATATATCTTTTTAATAAAAGTAAGTATTGTTCTATGGCACATTTTTTTTTTTTCTGTTTTTAAATGCTTATGTGTATATACGTATACGTGTCTGTTTGCATTCTGAGTCCCCAAACAAAATGTATGAATATTTCTTACAAGGGGCTGCAGTAAAAAAGTTCAAAACCTGTTCTTCTATAAAATGGTTCTATATTTTGGGGTAGGGGAGATTATAGAGGTTTTGAGAACATGATAAAATATAAGAATCCCTTGTGGTAAAACAACAACAACAAGTACATACTTTGGCAGATTTCTAATTATGGTTTAAAAATCTAAGTAGTAGACAAAGGAAAAAAATGATTGTTGACAGGTGATGTAGAAGAAGATCACAGAGGAATTTCACCTAATTGTTAGTTTTGCCCATGATTTAAAAAATCAGTTTCTATGCCTCCTATAGAAGATTACCTTTAGGTGGCAAACCTTTAACTAAATGCTATCAAGGTGGTCCCAAGAGAATTTCTAAAATTCTAGCTTTGTATTTCCTCTAATAATTAATCTATTTCCTACCTTAGTCCATTCCCAAAAGCTCTTCTAGTATAGTAATAATATAATCTAACATTTATAGAATATTTGTAGTCCCAGTGTGGAGCTGTAGGATAAGGACTGGACTGCTAAACACATCGTGGGTTCAAACCCCAGCCACTCCTTAGAAACCCCATACAGAGCCACTGTAAGTGGAAACCAAGACCATTACAGACTATCACAACTACAACCATCAGTAAGTAATAAACTGCTTCACATGTTTATCATTTCTTCATACTGTGGTGGCTTGCATGTTGCTGTTATGCTGGAACCTATATCACAGGTGTTTCAAATACTAGCAGGGTCACTTGTGGTGGGTAGGTTTCAATGGAGTTTCCAGACTAAGACAAGACTAAGAGGAAGGAATAGGTGTGGTTCAATTCTGAGGGATTATGAACAGCAGTGAAACATTGTCTATATAGTGCCAGAAGATGATCTTCACAGTTTAGAAGGCACTCAAAATATGACTGAAGAAGAGAAGCCTCCTGAAAGTAGAGTCAACGTTAATGACACAGAGGAAGCAAAGCTTTCTGGACCTTCATTTGTTGATGAGACACAACTCAAAATAGGAAGAAACAGTTGCAAGCACTCAATGATATTCAGAACATGGGGTGTACAAAGTATGAATCTGGGAAAATTGGAAGTTGTCAAACATGAAATGGAACATATAAAGATTGAAATCTTAGGCATTATTGAGCTGAAATGGATTGGTGTTGACCATTTGGTCTGATACGAATCAGACAATCGTATGACTTACTATGCTGGCAATGACAAATTGAAGAGGAATTGTGTCATATTCATCATCAAAAAAGATAATTGTATGACTTACAATGCTGTCTGTGATAGGATAAAATCTATACACCCACAAGAAAGAACAGTCAATACCATTATTATTCAAATTTACACACTGGCCATCATTGTGATGAAGATATTGAAGAAATCTGTCAACATCTTCAGTCTGATATTGATCAAACATGGAATCAAGATGCTTTGATAGTTATTGGTGATTGGAATTTAAAAAGTTGGAAGCAAAGAGAAGGGATCAGAGGGACTTCCGGAGCTTCCTTGACCTGGCAGCACAGAGTAGACACTGGAGAAGGAAAGAAAGGAATAGTCAGAAATATCACACTAGAAGGCTCGTAAGTCCGTCTTCTGCCTATGATTGGAATACCTAAAATGGGGCTACAGCGTACCCAGTGAACGAAGCATCTTGCGCAGCCTTTGCAATACATAAAACTGTAGGTAGAAACTGGAACCACATCCAGATCTCCAGAGATGAGAAATCTCCACTGAAAGGATGAGCAGACCAGCCTGGAGTGGCTAGAAGAATAAAAGATA
>NW_006408613.1:3606424-3613402 GCF_000296735.1 Chrysochloris asiatica | reverse complement strand
TATCATATAATGCACAATAAAACATTAAAAAAAAAAAAAAAAAAAAGGGATCAGTAATGGGAAAATATTACCTTGGTGATAGAAACAAAGCTTGAGATCACCAGATAGAATTTTGCAGGATCACCAAACACCTTTTATCAACAATATAAATGGCAAATATACAAATGGACCTTGCCAGATGGAATACTCAGGCAGCAAATTGACTATATCTCTGGGATGAGACGATAGAGAAGGTCAATATCAAAAGACCAAACAAGGCCAGGAATCTACTGTGGACAGACCATCTATTGTTCACTTGCAAGTAAAGGCTGAAGCTTAACAAAATTTAATCAAGATCAAGAGAACCAAAATATAACTTTGAATATACCGCACATGAATTTAGAGACCATCTCAGGAACAGATTGGACTCACTGAAAACTAATGACCAAAGATCACAGGAGAAGTGGGATGACAACAATAACATCACATGTGAAGAGAGCAAAAGATCATTCAAAAAACAGGAACGAAAGAAAAATACAAAGAGGATCTCAGATGAGACTCTGAAACTTGCTCGTGAACATACGTTATTAAATCCAATGGAAGAAATGATGAAATAAGGAACAGGATAGAAAATTTCAAGGGGCAGCTAGAGAAGAAAAAATAAAGTCTAATGAAATGTGCAAACATGTGGATTTAGAAAGCCAAAGGTATTGGGGTGACTGGGCTGAAGTTCTCTGACTTGGGGGTAGTTTAACTGAAAGATTGTAACTGAACAGTTGTGGTCTAGAAATCCGGGCTGCTTCCAGTTTAGCCTGCCCCTTGAGGAACTTGCAAAGCCTGCCTCAGTTAACAAGGGATTTGCAAAGTCTTTACTTGAATGCAACCATGACCTTCAGTTCAAGTCTGCACAAACATCTAGCTGCTCTATCTCTGTTTTCCCAGCAACAACAAGTTACATTCATCTGACAAATCCCTGCTTACTGCATGCATCAACAACACCAGCTGTTTTTGCACTCTTTTCCCTGCCCCCAGCACCTCCTTGAATATGTCTATAAAATAAACTTGCTGTATTTGGTCTGAATCACAGCATCTCCATCAGAGTGCTGTGTCCCACCTGGTCCCAAAATTCATTTGTGTCTTGTGTCTTCCTTTTTTTCTCATCTCCCATCACCCCTACTTGGGTTTAATCTCTCCATGTGGGTCACGGAGAATAGCCCATGTCCAATGCAGCAGTGAGTGGTGCGCACCTTCTTGGAGACAGGGAACAATTTTTGGCCTAGCAGCTGGTTGGAGATCGTTGACTTCCCTGCATTTGGGGCTCCTAATCACAGGATCCGGGGGTTCTCAGGCATGTTGAGACAAATGGCCCAAGAGGAGATTCTGCTCATCTCTGTACAAGTACACTGCTGGAAAACATGGCATCAGGGAACTGTCAAGCTGAGTGAGTCCAAGGAAGCGGTCCAGAACACAGCCCTGGCCTTAATAACCAGAGGCCAATGAACAGGCATGGACCAGAGAAAGCTGTACCTTCAACACAAGACACACCCCTCAGCTAATAGCCTGAGAATTAGGGGAGCCCTTTCAGCCAATCCCTTATGGTTTCGGGGCTCAGGTGCCAGACCCCTACCACAGCACAAACTAGCCTAGCCTCACGCCAGCTGGGTGCAGCCATTACAGCCACAAGGCACCCTCCATGGTTGAGTTTTATGGAAACTGCTGTTGAGTCAATTGTGATTCATGGCAACCCCACAGATTTCAAGTAGAAGTGTGCTTGAGGAGATTTACAATAGCTGTGATATTGTGCAAGTAGATTGCCAGGCCTTTTTTCTAAGGCACCTTTGGGTGGATTCAAAATGACAAAGTTTTGGCAAGAAGTCAAGTGCTTAATTGTTTGTGCCACTTATGACTCCGGATTTTATGCACTCTTGAAAAAATAATTGTGGACTGTTAATTATAACTATCAACACTTGCGAAAGCAGCAGTCAAGAGATCAGACGCCGTATTACATTAGGCAAATCTGCTGCACAGGATCGTTTTAAAGTGTTGAAGAGCAGAGATGTCAGCTTGAGGACTAAGGTGCACCTGACCCAAGCCATAGTATTTTCAATAACCTCATATGGATGCGAAAGCTGAACAGTGAATAAGGAAGATCGTAGAAGAATTGATGCCTTTGAGTTGTGGTGTTGGAGGAGACTACTGAAAGTGCCATGGACTGCCAAAAGAACCAATAGATCCATTTTGGAAGAACTACAGCCAGACTGTTCCTTAGAGGCCAAGATGGCCAAACTGCGTCTCTCATACTTTGGACATATTGTCCGGAGGGAACAGCCGTTGGAGAAGGATATCATGCTTGGTAAGATGGAGTGTCAGAGAAAAAGAGGAAGACCCCAATGAGATGGATTGGCCAGGTGGCAGCATTGATGGACTCAAGTGTGGCAACCGTAGTGAGGTTGGCCCAGGATCGGACATTGTTTCATTCTGCTGTGCTTGGGATTGCTATGAGTCGGTTCCGACTCGAGGGCACCTGACAACAACAATTATAAGAGAGCGAGGTGGCTCCATCCAATAAGCACTGGTTTGGAAGCTCCATCCCACCGCCTACCGCTTCAGGGAGAAAGACGAGGTTTTCTGCTCTCGAGATTTAAAGCCTCAAAAATCCACTACAAGGTTGCTATGAGTCATAACTGACTCAATGGCACTTAACAACAATATTAATTATTAATGAAGGTCATAGATTAAAAAAAAACAAACACAACAGTTAATTTGTCTTAAAGAAATAGGAACGCTTAAACAAGGTCTTTTCTTGGGTTAATTTTATTTAGAGCTATAAATAACAAATTGAGTATAATAAATAATTCTCGGTAAATAGATCATAGGTGACTGAATGTTGTCAAGGAACTTTGAGTATGTATAAAACAGAGCCCTTCTGTGGAAGCTAACTTTTGACAACAAGAAAACCAGTTAAAAACTCAATGTTGGAAGTGCCGGTGAGTCGTTTCCAACCCATAGCGACCCTGTATAGGGTGTCTGAGGAGCTCCTGGGGAACTTAAACCCCGACGTTGCAGTTCAAACAGCTTTGCAGTCTGGTGTGTTAACCCACAGTGCTACACCAGGACTCCAAAAACTCAATGTTGTTAAGTGCCGTGGAGTCGGTTCAGATCCATAGCAACCCTGTACAGGGTTTCCTAGGCTTTAAATCTTTAGGGAGTAGAAACTTCATCTTTCTCTGCGGCTGGTAGTTTCAAACTGCTGACCTTAAGATTCGCAGCCCAATTTGTAACCACTACGCTACCAGAGCTTTTTCCCTTGGCTATCTTCTATTAGTTTCTGGAAAAAATAATCCCCTCAACAGAAAATGTTAAAGCAAATTTTAAAACTTACTGCATTTGGCTGGTCAACCCTTTTATGTGTCTCCTGAGGATATGTTGACTATGCACTGTAATCATGCTTGTAGGACCAAAATAATACATCCTTCATTCTTGGACAGAATTCTCTTTGGGCACAATATGGCTTAGAACTAAATGCTATTGTATTTCTATTTATTGGAGTTATGGAAGGTATAAACTGTCAATGGGTAGCTGCCCAAAGGTTACAGTTTTCTTTTCTTTTCCTATGCAGGAGCTAGAGTAAGGGGAATGCCTTCCAGAGATGAAGGACCCATGAGCATCTTCCTCTAAAGATTCTTGATCCAAGAGACTGACATGTAGTAAGCAAGTGCTCAGAAGTATTTTATTCACAGAAAAAACTGTAAAAAATGGTATCAACCATCATTCCCACAGTAGTCTCCACACAAAGGGGCTTGATAACTCATTGTCATATCATACAGAACTCAGACATCATAAACACAGTTATGGGGTTTATGAAGGAAATTACCAGGTAACAATGCAGAATCAGAAATACTCAGCACACCATTCTTCAATAAGGACAGACTCTCATCAGCTGTGTCCACAGGCAGGCCTCTGTCTGGCCCTTGACCTTGGCCTGATCTCTGTACAAAGCTTTTTTTAGGGCTGCTGATAAGTGCCCAAAGTACATTCCCTTCAGCTTTAAGCCTCAGCCTAAAGGCACTCAGCTTTAGCTTTCTGGATCAGCACACCTAGGTCCTCCAACTAAGTGCCTAGAAGCACCCCACATGGCAAATGAAACTTGCCCAAAGGAACTCATCTTTACTGGTTCCACAGGCCAGGAAGTCCACCACTGTCTCATGTTCTGGCTCTTGGTTTTGCTGATGCTGCTCCACTGCCACTCTACCTGTGTTACAGCTTTTGTTCCCTGGGGTGAGAAAGCTCGATGCACAGGGATCTCATAGTACAAAGGACATGTTCCACTCATGGCTCTTCTTCCTTGATGGCCAGAGTGGCTTTGGCCCAACATGCATGGTTCTTTTTTTGGATCCTTTCCAGAATGGAGTCTATGCTAGGGTCATACATCATTTTACTAAACACATAAATTCTTAGAACTAACCAGAATTCATAGAGCTACTTGGAGGCAACCTGGGCTTAATTGTTATTCTGATTGTAGGTCTGTAACTTAGGTAGTTCCATAGAAGAGTCAACATGCCAATATCTCCACTGTTCAGAAGTGCCAAGAGGGATCTAGGTAATACATTTTCTCTTAGATGAGGGTATTGGGAGAACTAGCATTCCTTTAGCAGGAAAATAATTTTTTAAAAAAATTTAGAAACAAATTTTAAAAAATAAAATTTTATGATAAAATACCTAAATGTGGTGCTCTTCTGATTGAAATGGTGTGGTTTCAGAGCTCAGGTCTACATTCTCCCCTATTGCATTACCCCTACAGTACAGCACGGAACCCTCAGATCCTGTGGAACACAGTTTGAAAACCACTATGGATTTTCTTCTCCTTGCCTCTTTCACTTGCAGTGGTGGGCTATATCAAACAAGCAAGCTATGGTACCATTAGTTACTAGAAGGGAGACTTGGTTTCCATGCTAGAGGACTAAAATGTACAGGCATTTCAAAATGTGAACTGAACAAAGCACTTTCTACCTAATACATATGCCAAGTAATATTTGTTGATGGTTTACTTCAAACACTACCAGCAAAGAGAGGAGAACATTATCTTGTGCCAGGCTCTATGCAAAGAATGACAAGTGAGACACATATCAGCACTGGAGATTGTCTATTGTGGGAGGTTTATTTGTGATCAGTGGTCCTTGTGGACAAACAGAACAAAAAAGGAAGAAGGCATCAAATCTGTCTGGACCAAGAGGGCATTCCCACCAAAATGACAATTGCACAAGGTTTCTGAGGCAGACACAATGGTTTTAGGATGGCACTCTAGACAGAAAACACAAGGATACAAAGATGTAGGAATCTGAAATTGCTGACTGCTTAGATGCTGGTGAATAATTCTGAGAGACTGCTAAATAGAGTATGTGTCGACAGTCAGTGGGTCAGGTGCCAGTGGAAAGGTGGCTGGAAAGTCAGGTTAGGGTCATCCAACATAAGATGCAACTAACTCTAACATTACACTTTAAAGAGGAGCTAACTTCATCAAAAATGAAAGTGGAAACACCAACTATATTTCATAAGGCCTCCTACCTTCCTGCCTTTGCCCACAGCAGGGAACATGGAAGACTTTCACAGAAAATGTCACTCCATTGTTAACAGATCTATATTCTGTACTTTGCCTCTAGATTCCTTTTCTCTTTCAGTTTGGCTATATTTCATGATTCTTTTCATGGGCTCATTAGTCTTTCTTTTTTATCACTTGGCAGAGTATTTGATTACCCCCAATTTTCCTCATTTTAAGCCTTAACATATTTAGCCTTTTAGAAGACTTCTAAAGAAAGTTTAAAAATCAATTTTCTTTATTTTTAAACTATTTTTTTTCAAAAGTAAGTTTAAAAAATGAAATTGGTTTTTATATCCCTTATGTCAGTCAGCAGGACCTGCTGTGGTATTGTAGGATAAATAGTGGACTGCTAATGACAAGGTTGGCAGTTCAAATCTACCAGCTGCACGTTAGAATACCTATATAGGGTTGCTATGAGTCAGAACCAACTTGGTGGTACATAAAAATAACAATGTTAGCAGTAGGGAGCCCTCGCACATAGGTGGGCTTCTAACTACAAGAACAACATTTCAAGTCTACCAACTGCCTCATGGGAGAAAGATGAGGCTTTTAGTTCCCGCAAAGATTTACAGCCTCAGAAACTTTATACAGTGTCATTATGAGTCAGTACTGACTCCATAGCACACAACTACCACCACCATCTCACCATCACCAATGTTACCAGTATATCTACTCTGAACTTTTAGGTTTTGACTACTACATATCCAGACATCCAAATAGATGTCAAAAATATCTATCCTAATCTAAAGAGAATCATTTTATGAGATAGTGAAGATTTTCTTCCTCTTATTTGCATGTCAATACCATATTAATATAGTTTACATCTAACAAAGAAATCCAAATGAACGCAAATAACAGTGGCTCATTTGTTTAAAATATTACTGCTCTGAATTCCATAAGTACCATGTACTCAGTGATTTGAACTCAGAGAGTGATAGAAATGAAATTTGATCACCTATTGGACACCACAAAAGCACCATTTGAGGTGTTTGGAATAAGTAATTGCTCATTCTACGGCAAATGATATCAAGAAATTGTATTTTTCTGTACCATTTATATTTGCACTGTGACTGCACTCCTCATTTCAATAGGCAGATTTCCAAGCCAAAGCAGGAACAAGGGAAACATAAGGGGAGCTGAAGGTCAACCACACTTTTTATTTACTTATTTTTCAATTCTTGAGTTTTATTTGCGTTGCATTGCACCAGAACATTATTTAAAATTATTCAAGTCAATATGATAAAACCTTTTTTCTGGGAAGCAAAGGCAATTTTGTGAATTAGTAAAGATTCTAATATATATTTATTTACTATCTGATTTGACTCCTGTATTTTTTTTTTTATATATACCTCAAAAAATATACTTAAGTTATCCAACTTAAATTAGAACATATATCCATT
>NW_006408613.1:3600791-3606324 GCF_000296735.1 Chrysochloris asiatica | reverse complement strand
TCTGTCTCTGTCTCTCTGTCTCTCTCTCTCTCTCTCTCTCTCTCTATATATATATATATATAATTTTTTCTTTACCATGTTAGCATGGTCAACTCCACTTTGAGGAGGCAGCTCTTTTCCAGTTGTTTTTTTGCTGCCTTCCAATCTTTGAGGCTCATCTCCTGGCACTGCTGGGATTATGAATAGTACCAGAATATCTGACAATATTCTGATGCTATACATAATGCTTCAATATTCAATACTCTGGTGCAACTGATAGTGTTCCCTGCCATTCAAAAGGTTTTCAGTGACTAAACATTTAGAAGCAGTGCACTTCTCCTTTTTCCTAGGCTGTCTGGAAGCTCAGCTGAAACCTGTTCACTATGGGTGATCCTGCTGGTATTTAAATTACTAGTGGCATACCTATAGCATCACAGCAACAAGCAAGCCACCACAACACAACAAGCTGACCAGACAAGAGGTTGTTCTGATTCATAGTCACTCAGTATGGGGCTTCCACGGAGTAGCTGTTGGATTTGAACCACCGACCTTGATGTAAGCAGTCCAGTGCTTTACCTACAACTTCACTGCAGGACTCCATATATGTATGGATGTGTATGTATGTATAGATAGAGAATGTATCTTTCGTTGTATTTGCTTAACTTTAAGCTTTAACATATTTTAGACTTGTATTGTTGCTGTTAAGTACCATAGAGTTCGTTCCAACTCATAGTGACCCTGTATAGGGTTTCTGAGGAGCAGTTGGTGGGTTTGAATCACCAACCTTGTGGTACAAACTGACCTTGTGGTCCAGTGCATTATCCTGCAGTGCCATATCAAAACTTTTAGAACTTATAAATTTATAAGACTAATTCTATAATTATCTTTATTTTAAACTATTATTTTCTAAATTAAGTTTAGGAAAATGAAACTGGCTTTTATATTTCCTATTGTCACTAGTCAGGAGAAAGATGAGGCTTTCTGCTAATGAAAATATTTAAAGCCTCGGAAGCCCACTTCAGAGTTGCTATGAGTCAGAACCGACTCAACTGCACTTAACATCAACAACAACAATGTCACCAGTGGTCTTGAACCCTCAGCTGCTGGGTTTAAACTGCCAAAGGAATTTCTTGCTTAAGAGGGGTCACATTTTTTTACTATGATAATCAATTTCCTACTATTAGATATTTCTTTAAATGTACATTTTTCTTTTAGTTAAAGGTCAAGAAAGCAAGGTTTATGATAGCAAGCTCTAGTTTCAGGTTCAAAAGTTTATATCATGGGTTGAACATGTTAGGAGGTAGAAGAAATGATCATATATTCTTTCAGCACTCAAAAAGACAAGCAGACCAATTCAGAACTGCTGGGAGAATAGAAGATTTTCATTGAAAGAAAGACCAACAGACAAAAAAGCAGACTATTTGAGTCTTAGAATATCAAGAAATCTGTTTGCTCTAGAGGCATTTAAGGCATCAGAAAAAATCATCCCATCAAGGAAAATCCCCTTCTAAGACTGAAACTCAAAGGAAAGCTGTGAGCAGTCTAGTATGTTCACTGCTGACCACCGTGGTTTACTTGGGAGTGGAAGTGCAGCAATAAAGGCATGGGCTGAGTCTGACCAGTTCATTTGACACTCGTTGGCCTTGAGATGAAAGAGAGAAGAGGAAGGGCTGAATAGTCTGAAGTTGAGAAAGATGTGAGAACTCCTGAGACCATGAACACTGACCTAGCCACTGGGGACTAGAGCTGAGAGCGAAGCAGCCATCTGGTCTGAAGTGTGGGGAGGTGTATGTGAAATTCCATACTTGAAGCTGCTACCTATTGAACCTAGCTCGGATGGCTAGGTGACCAGAATTTGCCCAAATGAAGATAAAGATGCTTGATACTGTTAGCAAGTATAAATTGCTACAATTGATGAACTGGATCTTTGCTTATGGATGTACTTGCTCAACATTCCACTTGAAATGGAAGGATTCTTTACATCAAAGATCAAGCTTGTTTCCTTAGTACACTGGGTTGATTGTTGTTAAGTTCCATCAAGTTGGTTCCGACCCCTATCAGTCCTGTATAGCATATCCAAGGAACAGGTGGTGATCTTGAACCACTGACCTTGTGGTTTAAACCGACTTTGAAGTCCAGCGTATTAATGCATAGATCCACACCAGGACTCCTGTTGTTGTTAAAGGTCATGAAGTCAGTTCTGAATCATAGTGACCAAGTATAGGATTTCTGAGGAGTGACTGGTAGGCTTGAACCTCCAACCTTGCGTTTCAAATGAATTTGCAGTCCAGCACATTAACCCATAGCACCATACCAGGACTCCTAAAGATGGAAAATTTAGACATTGGCTATCAAAAATGGGGGGCCATAAATGTACAGTGGCTGGCTTACAAGCTTTCTTGAGTGTGATTAGCTTTAAAGATTGAGGGAGATAAGATAGAATCCCCACTGAATAGTTTTCCTCTTTTCCAGATGGATCTGGTGAAAGGGGATGAGGGATGATGGAGATAGGATTTTATGATTCAATTGTGAGTAATTGTTACCAGGATTCATTGCAATTGTCACAGATGTAATTATAAAAGATGTGCAACTAACAGAGGTGAGCAGTTAATTTTTCATTTCAGGAACAGAAACTCCCAGGACTATCAAGAAGGAAGAACATGAGGAGCATGAGATTCTACCTAGGGGAGAGGTGATGGTAGAGACTGTAGCAGAGGTGATGGCATGGAGAGATAGAGCAACTGCGGACTCTACGTCCATACCCTGAGAAAGGCTGTGTGTCTGTGGACAGGCGGCAGGCTTGCAAAATGTGCCCTTTGGATGTTTAAATGAATATGTATTTTTTGGTTTTGTATGTGTACATCAAATATTTTTGCTTTGATGATTTATGAAAAATAAGATATAAAAGGGAAGCCATAGGGAGGAAGCAGGGTAACTGTTGTTGCAGGAAGGGGAGTGTAATCATTGACTTGAAGCAAAGCATATGATAGGCTAAGGGTAAATTGATGAATTTGTCTGTTAACCTTCACTCAATTCATGATAAAAAGTTTGCATATTTGTTCAATTTCAAACTGAAGAATTTAGTGGAATTCTCCAATTTCATCATCACTGACATTATTGGTTGTTGTGTAAATTTGGCTAACAGTGGTATTAATTAGTCTTGCTTGTAGGCATATGGACATTGTCCTGTCACAGACAGCATTGTACTTCATGATAGATCTTGAAATGTTCTTTTTGATGATGAAGGCTCTACCATTCCTTGTGATTTTGTTGTTCCCAACATAGTAAACTATGTGATTGTCACATTCAAAATGGCTATTACTAATTCATTTAAATGGCTATCAATATTTATATGTTCCATTGAATTGATCTTTATGTGTTCCATTTCATATTTGACATCAGGACTCTACTTGCCATGTGTTAGGGCTGAAATGTTTCCAAGAACATGCTGGAAACCAGAGTTTGATTCCTGGCCATTGCACCTCATGAATAGTAACTAGCCATCAATCATTGGAGGATTCTCTGGTGTGATGCTGAGTAGGTTTTAGTGGAGCTCCAGACCAAGACAGACTAGGTAGTAAGTAGATCGTTGTTGTCGTTAGATGCCTTTCAGTCAGTTTCAACTCATAGCAACCTTATGCACAACAGAACCAAACACTGCCCAGTCCTATGCCATCCTCACAATCATCTTTACACTTAAGCCCATTCCTGCTTTCACTATGCCAATCTATCTCATTGGGGGTCTTCTACTTTTTGTTGACCCTCAATTTTGCCAAAAATGATTTCCTTCTCCGGGGATTGGTAATAATGTGTCTGAAGTTAAATTTAAGGCAGAGATGCCAGCAAAGTAAGTATTAATGACTCTTTTTGGAGACCCCAAAAGTCTTCAAAGTGGTAATCTTGATAGATTTTTTTGAAGGGCACAGGACAGTCACAAGTGCTAATTATGAAGAAATTTTAAGAACATTGAAAACAGTATTGCTGAGAAAAAGGCCAGGAAAATTGCACTAAAGATTTTTTTTTTTTCCTTTTAGGACAATATGCCTGCTCATTCTTTGAGAGTAACAAGGGGCTGTCCTACAAGATTTCCTTTGCTTAAAAAGAACATAAATTAAGACCCGTGTTGTTGCTGAATCTGTTGTTAGATGCCATAGTTAGCTCAGACTTATAACGACTCTATGTACAACAAAATGAAATGCTGGTTAGTCTGGCATCATTCTCAAAATTGTTGTTATGTTCAAATGCATTGTTGTAGCCATTGTGTTAATCGACCTCATTGGAGTGTCTTACTTATTTTTCAGCTGACCTTCTACTGTACCAAGCATGATGTACTTTCCCAGATATCATGTCCAAAGTAAATGAGATAAAATTTTGCTCACTTCTAAACAACATCCTTACTTCTACAGAGCTTTCTGGATGTACTGCTTCAAGACATATTTATTTGTTCTTCTGGTGGTCCGCAGTACTTTCAATATTCTTAGCCAACACCATAATTTAAATGCATCAACTCTTTGCCAGTCATTCTATGCATATGAGATAATTTAAAAAAACAACAACATTATTTTAGTCAGATGTACTTTGGACCTCAAAATGACATCTTAGCTTTTTAAAAATTTAAAGAAGTCTTTTGCAGTAGATTTTCCCAATGTAATGCATTGTTTGAATATCAACTCCTGCTTCCATGAGCACCAATTGTGGATTCAAGTAACATGAAATCCTAGACAACTCCAATCTTTTTCCATTTTTCTAGTTGTTTACCAGTTCAGTTGTGAGGATTTTTGTTTTATTTTCATTAAATTGTAATCCACAATGAAGGTTATATTCTTTGATCTCCACCAGCAAATGCTTCAAGTCCTCTTTGCTTTCAGCAAGGAAGGTTGTGTCATCTGCATATCACAGGTTATTAATGAGTCTACCTCCAATCCAAATGCCATGTTCTTCTTCTTCATGTAGTTCAGTTTCTTGGATTATTTGCTCAGCATACAGATTAAATGAATACTGAATTGTGTCCCTTGATTATTCAAAAACTGTTGTTTTGATATGATGTAAATAAAACAGCAGATAATTCTTCAGAGAAGGATTAGAAAGATGGAAATACCAATTTCAGATGGTTTTAAATTGTACATATGTCAAAAAACCATAGCTTCACATTTTGACCATTTCTGTTTAATAAAATTTTTCTATGATTTTGTAGCAGAACTTTTTTAGTTACCCATATATATGTTTTTGTTAGGTACAATTGAGTTGGTATCGAT
Source organism: Chrysochloris asiatica (assembly GCF_000296735.1). Classification (NCBI taxonomy): domain Eukaryota; kingdom Metazoa; phylum Chordata; class Mammalia; order Afrosoricida; family Chrysochloridae; genus Chrysochloris; species Chrysochloris asiatica. The sequence continues at coordinate 3,601,090 of NW_006408613.1, read as the reverse complement.
TCACAGTGACCCGATGCATAATAGAACAAAATGCTGCCCAGTTCTGTGCCAACCTCACAATTGTTGCTATGCTTGAGCACATTGTTGCTGCCACTTTACCAATTCATCTTATTGGGTCTTCCTATTTTTTGCTGACTTACACTTTACCAAGCACAATGGCCTTCTCTAGGGACTGGTCCCTCCTGATAATATATCCAAAGTATGACAAATGGAGTCTGACCATACTGACTTCTAAGAAGCATTATGGTTGTACTTCTTCCAACATAGATTTCTTTGTTCTTTTGGGGGGGGGGGGGGGG
>NW_006408613.1:3582498-3600691 GCF_000296735.1 Chrysochloris asiatica | reverse complement strand
GGCGGCAGTCTACGGTCCTTTTGGAGTTCTGGTGTGACACTGCCGGATAATGCACTGGACCACAGGGTCAATTTGAATCACAAGGTTGGCAATTCAAACTCACCAGTTGCTCCTTGGAAACTCTATACAAGGTTGCTGTGAGTCGGTACCAAATCTATGGCACTTAACAACAACAACATGGTACTTTGGAATCTTGGTGTGGTATTGTGTGATAATGCAATGACCACAAGGTCAGTTTGAGCTGCAATATCAGTGGTTCAAATTCATGAGCTGCTGCTCAGTAACAGAGTCACTATGAGTTGGAAGCAACTTGACGGCATTTAACAACAACAACAAGATGGAACTTTTAATATTCTTCTCCAACACCACAACTCAAAAGCATCAATTCTTCTATGGTCTTCTTTATTCATTGTCCAATTTTCACATGCATATGAGATTATTAAAAATACGATGACTTGGGTCAAGCATACCTTAGTCCTCAAACTGACATCTTTGTTCATGAATACTTTAAAGATTTCTTGTGCAGCAGATTCACCTAATGCAATATATCGCTTGATTTCTTGACTACTACTTCCATGAGTGCTGATGGTTGATCCAAGCAAAATGAAGTTTTTGACAACTTAAATCCTTTCTCCATTTATCATGGTGTTATTTATTGGGCCAGTTGTGAGGATTTTTGTTTTCTTTACATTGATGTTCAACCCATACCAAAGGCTGTAGTCTTTGATCTTTATCAGTAAGTATTTTAAGTCCTCTTCACTTTCAGCAAGCAAGATTGTATCATCTGCATATTTCAGGTTGTTAATGAGTCTTCCTCCAACCCTGATCCCATGTATCTATCTCTTCATATAATCCAGGTTCTTGGATTATTTGGTTAGCATACAGATTGAATAAGTATGGTGAAAGAATACAACCCTGATGCACAACTTTCTAAATTTTAAACCATTCAGTGTTCCCTTGTTCTGTTTCAACAACTACCTTTTAGTCTATATACAGGTTCCTCATGAGCACAAGTAAGTGTTTCGGAATACTCATTCTTTGCAATGTTATCCATAGGTTGTTATGATCCACACAATCTAAAATCTATATGTAGTCAATAAATCATATGGTAAGCATCCTTCTAATATCCTCTCCTTTTAGTCAAGATCCTTCTGACAACAGAAATTATATCCCTCCTTCCACATCTTCATCTGAATCCTGTTGAAACTCTGGTAGTTTCCTATAATGTACTATTGCAGCCACTTTTGAATTAGCATTAGAAAAATTTTACTTGCATGTGATATTAATTATATTGCCCAATGATTTCGGCATTCTGTTGGGTCACCTTTCTTTGGAATGGGAACAAATATGGATATCTTCCAATCTATTGGCTAGGTAGTTGTCTTCCAAATTTCTTGGCATAAATGAGTGAGTGCCTCCAGTGCCGCATCAGTTTGTTGAAAGATTTCAGTCTGTATTCCATCAATTCCTGGAGCCTTGTTCTATGCCAATTCCTTCAGTGCACCTTGGACTTCTTCCTTTAGTGCTACTACGGGGTCTTTAATCCTACTCAGTCTGTCTTGTTCTGGAGCTCAACTGAAACCTGTTCAGCATCACAACAACAGAGAAGCTTCCAATGATTGATGGATGCTGGCTATTCAGAAGATACAATGGCCAGGAATGAAACCTTGGTTTCCAGCATGCTGTTGTTAGCTGCCATGGAGTCAGCAGTGACTCATGGCAAGCATATGTGCAACAGAATCCATCAGTCCAGCTCACAGGCAAGAATACTGTCTCTGAAATGCAAAGCTTCATTAAATAATATAGGAGTACAGAACAATGTGTTACCATTAATAAATAAATCAACAATTTAGATGACCCTCATCTAATCCATGATAGATTGATTTTTATTGTTGCTTAAAATTTCTCATGTAATGAAATGAACTGTAATGTTTGTTTAAGTCATCTGCTGGAAAGCAGTGTTTCCATCTTCAAATAAAATTTATCCTATGAATTATACACTGCTATTGCATATGACAATCCCTATGTGGTAGTCTAGTGTGTTTTACAGAGATAATGTTTCTTCAGAATGTGGCATCCACTTCTAAAAATTGGATGAGTTTCCCTCACCCTGGGACTGCTGGGTTCTGGCTCCTTCTTTTTCCCACTGGCACCTGTTGCCAAGCAACCCATACTGTTTAGCCTAAAATCCTTAAGGCTGAATTACAACAGACTGACTGATCAGAAGAGGAATCAAATTAATTTGTATCTGCCTGATACAACAACAATCCAGTGAAAAACAGTATGTTCTTTTTAACATGAACTCAACAAGTCTTCCTCCTTCCTCCTGCTTCAACTGAATCAGATATTTTGCCCAAATTGACTGAGTTAATCACTTATTTTGATATATGTAGACAGAAAACCTGTATCAGGTTTTCCAAATTCAATTATTTCCAATTTTTTTCCTGTTGACTTTGTTCTAAAAAATGCATATTGTCTGTATTCCTACTAACTCAAAGACTTTGTGTATATAGTGTACTGATTATATATATATATATATACTGGTTATACAGAATAGGATCCATTTCTATATTATTATAGTCCACACCAATGTAAAAAATAAATTCTTATAATTGGTCCATTCCAAATTCTCCAAAGTGACTGAACCACAATATAAATTATGAGACTTCATCTCTTTAAAGTAATAGAAAATGTTTTTTCAATCCAATGTTTAGAAAATGTGTATATAAAGAGAAAACAATAAACTTTAAAATTCTTACAAATGTATAAAAGAAGCTCTGATAGTGTAGTGGTTTTCAGTCAGCTGTTAACCTCAAGGTCAGCAGTTCAAAACTACTGGAGAAAGATAAGGTTTTCTGTTCCCATAAAGATTTGTAGCCTTGAAAACCCTATACAGGATTGCTATGAGTTGGAATCGACTCCATGACAAATTCATAAAAACAGTGAGTCTCAAGTCATGGTGTTTGTGACATGATCCATCATTAATTTTAAGTGACACTATCAAAGTACAATGGAATGAGAAATGCATTTGCATGAACTTCAGTTTAAATACTTAGTTGCTCACCGGTCACAAAGCAATTTCTGAGTCTACAACAGAACATACTTAAAAGACTATTCAGAGCTGTTTATATTCAGAAACTGTAATTAATTGTTTCTAGACATTATTTACCTCATCAGTAAAATGGTATCATTTTAATCCTCAGTGGGCTATTATGTAGATTGCATGAAACAAGATGAAAAAAGTCTTTGCTAGCATCTGCTATATCACATTTATTCCATAAATATTTGTTTAAAACTTCAGAGTTAAGGGTTTGGTTGCTTCACAGAAAATCAAAATAATTAGTTGCAATACACAAGTTCAATAACAAATCATTTAGCTATAAGAAAAATTGTTATGGTCTATTTGGATAAATGATCTCAAATGAAACAATTTAAAATGTGCAGATCAGGTTTTTAAACCTATGTCAGTTCATGTTTCAAAGGAAAAATGACTAAGAACAGAAACTCAGAACTTATAAACTATTCTAGACAATGTGCTAAACTTGTTATTGCTAATACAGCACACATTTGTGTCACTGTCTAGTGTTATTAGGAATTCTGGTGTAGTACTATAGGATAAGCACTATACTGCAAGCTGCAAGATCAGTGGTTCAAACCCACCAGCTGCTCCCTGAAAACCTATACAGGATTACTATGAGTCAGAACTGACTCAAAAGCACTTAACAACAAGTTATTATCAGAGTAATTTCTATCAATACGTGGAAATGAAAGTATTTGCTAACTTCAATAAATACAAACAGTTCTTAAGGTAGGGAACTTCTCTCAATCCTTTCCAATCCCCATTAAGAAAACAACAGAATTTAAAATGCAAAAAAAGAGGCACTGAGTGAAACTGACAGATTCTGTCAGTGTGAGAGATCTACTAACATTTTATATGTACGTACAATTAATCAGTTTTACAAATAATACATGCTTAATATTGCATTTAATTTGAAAAGCAAATATGTCCAAGACCATTTAAAGTTATTTTGACACTGACAAACAAGTTTATTCAGAGCAGAACATCTTCAGATTATTCCTCAGTTGTAGTATTAATTATGGATAATGAACATTTTGACTTCAAAAGAGGAACAAGATCTATTTGACAAACTATTGTCTCTCAACACAACATGTGAAATATGAAAATACTTAGAATAATGCAGTTACATCTCATGTATTTGCATCTAAACTCTTAGTTTTTGGTTTTTTTTTTTTTTTAGCTCCACTTCAGAACACATTTTTGACTGGGAAATAAGCTGAAAAAAATATTTGTGATGTCAAGCAGATGTTTATTGTTGTTAGGTACTGTTGAGTTGATAAGGCATAACAACCCTATGCACAACAGAACAAAAAACTGCCCCGTCCTGTGTCATGCTCACAATGGTTGCTATGTTTGACTCCATTGTTGCTGTAACTCTGTCAATCCATCACTTGGGGGATCTTCCTTTTTTTTTCTGACCCTCCACTTTACCAAGTATGACTGATATCTACTCCAGGACTCATCCCTACTGACAACATGTCGAAAATACAAGAGATAAAGTCCAGCTAGCCTCAATTCTAAGGAGTATTTTGACTTTACTTTTTCCAGGACAGATTCCTTTGTTCTTTTGGCAGTCCATGGGACTTTCAATATTCTTTTCCATTACCATAATTTAAATTCACCAATTCATAGGTGTCATTAATTTAAGTGCCTTAGGGTAGGTTTTAAGGAGCTCTGGTGGCATAGTGGTTATGATAGCATAGTGGTTATGAATCAGGCTGTGAACCCCAAGGTCAGCAGTTCGAAACTAGAAACTACCAGCTGTTCCGTGGGAGAAAGATGAGGCTTTCTGCTCCCGTGAAGATTCACAGCCTCAGAAACCCTGTACAGGGTCGCTATGGGTCAGAACTGACTCGACGGCTCTAACAACAACAACAATAACAACAAGGGTCGGTTCTGACTCATATTAATTCTGTATAGGGTTTCCGAGGAGTGCTGGTATACCTGAACTGCTGACCTTGCTGTTCAAGTGCTTACCCTACAGCACCACACCAGGACTCCAAATAGTTCTTGCCAAGTTCATTCTAACTCATGGAAACCCGTGTGTGTCAGAGTGGAACTGGAGTGCAATGGCTTATGTTTCTGTGTGTAGATTGTGATGTCTTTCTTCTGAGAGCTCTCTGAGTGAACTCAAACCTCTAAACTTTTAGTTTGTAGCCAAGCATTTGGCTATGTTGAACTTTATAATTAGAAAATCCCCTGTCCTTTTCTTTGTCGCCTGGATTCCATTCCTAGCTCCCTTCTCCATGTTTTTCTTTGCATCTCTGAAGGCTGAATATGCTCTCCATGTACTCTTTCTAAACCTACACAACCATAGTCATGCTTTAAGCTAGTAAAAATTCATTTTTCCAGGGAAATACATCTATGATCTTGAGCAATTGCATGCAAGATAAAGAGTCATTCACATACAGTCTTTGGTGGAGTCAGTAATTGCTTTGAAATGAATAAAAATTCTGACATTTACATACAATTTTATAAAAAAAATTAGGTTCATAAACTTTCTGAATTCTAACCATTATCCACAGATGCCAGATAACAGCCCTTGCTCAAAGATTCTGTGTCAAACGATATGAAACTGTCATTGGTAAAGGTCAAAAAGAGTGAAACATCAGTAATTTCAAATGGTTCAATGTAATGAAAGAAAAGGTACAATACATATTAGAATAACATCCAAATGAAATGCTAAAATGTAGCAAACATTTTTATTCTTACTTGGGAAAATGCTATTATTTGGAAAACTATACTAAATCAAATGACTGCGTTAATGAAAATTCAGTAACTTTGACTAGGTGGGACTATGTAAATGTGGCTTACCAAGTAGATTGGATAATTTACTAATAATATAAGCAAGGTGCATGGCACCCTTGTAGTGGTGGACCATGCAAATTTTCATTATGAGGGGACTGATCAGTTTTGTCTTCTTACTTGGCTTAACAAGAGTTATCTTAGAGGCAAGAAGGAGGGGCCTGAGTGACACCAAGAAGAAGTGATAGGAGAGGCGTATGTACTTTGAACCCTGAGTCCCTGAGTTGGGAACCTGCTAGACACAGAAGACAGAGGACTGTAACACGGGAGACAGTGAGAAATTACAAGAATCAGTGGCAGAGAAATGGCAAGAGCAGAGGCAGCAGAACCTGGAGACCAATATGAAATGTCACAGTGAGTTTCCCAGGCCACAGAACAAGAAAACTTAGGTTTCTTGGTAGAGTGAGGGTCCCCCAGAAACTCTTTGGTAGAGCTAAAATGGTGGGCATGGGCCTAAGTCTCCATTTTAACTTTTGCTTACTTCTCCAAAAGCTATTAACCTTTGCATAAAATTAAGCATATAATTGGAGTCCTGGAGTGGCATTGTAGGATAAAGCACTGGACTGCAAGGTCAGTTTGGACTGCAAGGTCGATGAGTCAAACTCACCAGCCGCTCCTTGAAAACACTATACAGGGTCACCATGAGGCAGAGCTGACTCAATGGCATTTTAACAACAGCAACAAGCATATAACTAAGGACATGCTTATCTCTGTGGTTAAGCTAAGGAGGAAGACTGATGGAGAATTTCTGAGGAGGTCTTGACATAAAAAGATTTACCTGAAATATCCTGTGCAAACTGCCCTCAGAAAATAATATCATTGTCCCGTGATCACCCAATAAACCCATTTTAGTCACCAACTTCTGTAATTCTATGTAAACAATCTAAAAAGCCCACATATGCTTTGTAAGCCAATCACCACAAAAGGCACACTTTATGTTAGCCCACCTTTAACTTCCTTAATGTGCATACTGTCAATCAGAAAATTATACTGTTATTTACTGATGATACTATATAAATGTGTTTGCTTGCCCAAAACTCCTTGAAGTTCTTGGTTTCATTTTTGCAGACTGAACGTATCCTGGTTCAAATTATTTAGAGCCTTTAGGAAATATCTGTTTTTATTTTAACAGAGAATGCATTCTTACTCTTAGACACAAATAACATATAATTAAGAAAAATCGCCTGTAAGAAAGATACCATTTTTAGTCAATACAGTGGACCCTCTGAGAGTTTGAACTAGAAGGGTATACTTTGCTTCTTTGGGTATCACAAGTTTTCTGCCTTTGACAAGATGCTTACCAGCATATTCTGTTAAAAATCCTACCTCTCTTTTGTTTTTACTTTTCTTTCCCTAACAGATTTCCAATTTATATAAGTTTTGCTTTAGTAGGTTTTATTATATCAGTGTTCTTCAAAATGAAGACTATCCTGACATGGTGCTGTGTGATAAGCACTGGATTGCTAACCCCAGGGTTGATGGTTCAAATTCACCAGCTGCTCCTTGGAAACCCTATACAGTTTCACTATGAATCAGAACCAACTCGATGACTCTTAACAATAGCAACAACAAACTGTGCTATATCTAATTACCAGCTGCCTTTTCAAAATTAAGGTTTTAATATATTACCATCAGCTTGTACTATTGGACTGAAAATGAATCTTTAAGCAACTCAGTAAGGATACAAACTTAAGTTTCTAGAATACAGGTTATAGACTAAGGATATATTTCTCCATAATTTTTCCTATATCAGTTGACTATACAACCTCTATTAGAACTCAGATTATCATTTCAGAGCAACAACAATGAAGAGATCTAATAGAAAATATTTATTTTTTCTTTACAGCTATTTTTATGGTAGATAATCAATGGACATTTTAAGGGATTATGATTATGACTTGAGAACAAACTATCAAATTTAGATTTAACAAGCAAAATAAATAAAATGTGAAGATAAATAAATAAAAAGTATACACAAAAATATCCACTGTAGCATATTTAATATGCTTGGATATGTTGTTGTTAGGTGTCATTGAGTTGGTCCTGACCCATAGTGACTCTGCGTACAACAGAATGAAACACTGCCTGGTCTTGTGCCATCCTCACAATTGCCTGCTATGCTTGAACCCATGTTGCTGCCACTGTGTCAATCCATCTTGTTGGGGGTCTTCCTCTTTTTTACTGTCTTCCTCTTTACCAAGCATGATGTTCTCTAGATACTGGTCCCTCACGTTTATATGTCCAAAGTATGAGAGGTGAAGTCTGTCTACTTTGGCTTCTATGGAGCATTCTGGTTATACTACTAACATAGATTTGTTTGTTATGTTGATAGTCCATGGTACTTTTAATATTCTTCTCCAATACCATAAATTAAATACATCAATACTTCTATAGTCTTTCATATTTACAGTCCAAATTCCACATACATATGAGGTTATTGAAAACACCTTGGCTTGAGCCATACCCACGTTAGTCCTCAAAGAGGACTTGTGCAGAATATTTGTCTAATACAGTATGTAATTTGATTTCTTCTGCTGCTCCCATTAGTGTAGGATACAAGAAAATGAAGTCTTTGACAGCTTCAATCTTTTCTGTATTTATCATGATGTTATTTTTTGGTCCAATGGTAAGGATTTTTGTTTTCTTTATATTAAAGATTGTGGTCTTTGATCTTCATCAGTTGGTATTTTAAGTCCTCTTTGTTTCCATCAAGCAAGGTTGTATCATCTACATATTGCAGGTTGTTAATGAGTCTTCCTCCAATCCTGATAACAAGTTCTTTTTCATATAATCCAGCTTCTAAAATTAGTTGCTTAACATACACAATGAATAAATACAGTGAAAGAATACAAGCCAGGTGCACACATTTCCAGATTTAAATCTATTCAGTATCCCCTTGTTCTAGTCAAATGACAAATAGCCTCTAGGTCTATGCACAGGTTTCTCATGAGCTCAATTAAGTATTGAAGAACACTCCTTCTCCGCAATGCTGTTCATAGCTTGATATGATCCACACAGTCAAAAAACTTTGCACAGGTAAACATCCTTCTGGTATTTTCTGCTTTAAGCCAAGACCCATGTGATATCAGCTGTGATATCCCTCATTCCATACCACCAACTTAATCTGATTTCAACCTCTGGCAGCTCCCTGTCAATGTACTGTTGCAGTTGTTTTTGAATTTTCTTTAGCAAAATTTAATTGTGTGTGATATTCATGATATTATCCAATGATTTCCACATTCCATTGGGTCACCTCTCTTTGGAATGGGGACACAAATGGATCTCTTCCAATCAGTTGACCAGGAAACTCTCATCCAAATTTCTAGGCATAGATGAATGAGTGCCTCCAGTGTGACAGCAATTTGCTCAAAGATTTCAATTTGTATTTCATCAATTCCTGGAGCCTTGTTCTTTGCCAATGCCTTCAATGCACATTGGACTTCTTTCTTCAGTATCACTGGCTCTTGATCCTATGATATAACTTCAGATCTTTATGTATTTCATTATAATATTTGACTTTGTTTTCTATTAAACTCTTTTACCTTTTCATTTCTTCCATTTGTTTTAGCATCTCTATGCTGGAGGGCAAATTTCAGAGTTTCTTTTGACATCCATTTTGGTCTTTTCTTCCTTCCTTGTCTGCTTAATGATCTTTTGTTTTCTTCCTGTATGATATTCTTGATGCCATCCCACAACTATTCTGGTTTTCAGTCAGCTCTACTTTGAGGATGCATCTCTTCCCCAATAGTATTTTTAGTGCCATCTAAACAGAGTGTCTCATCTTCCAGCATTATCCATGAAAATGCTGTTGTTGTTAAGTGCCATAGAGTCAGTTCCTACTCATAACAACCCTGGGTATGGTTCCCAAGGAGCAACCTGTTAGCTTGAACCATATTCGGGTGTTATTCATCATATTTCAATATTCGCTATTCATTATAGTGTTTCACTGCTATTCATAAGGTTTTCAGTGGCTAAATATTCAGAAGTATTCTTCCTATCTTTTTTTTTGGTTTTTTTTTGTTTTTTACTTCCCTTGAACCTGTCCACTATGGGTGACCCTGCCATCATTCAAAATATAGCTTTCTAACATCACAGCAACTTGCAAGCCACCCCAGTGTGACAAGCTGATAGACAAATGGTAGTTTTTGGATACAGGACACATTTAAAACACTTACAGCTTGAATAAATTATGAATCTTTCATCAAACCACCATAGAAAGTTATAAGACTAAGATGCTAGTAGATTAAATAAAGCCCTCTGATCTCTAGGAATTCAGAGTAGCAAGAACCACTGAAATTGAAAAGAACAATTTCAGACCTGAGCACAAATATGTGTTAATATAATACAATATTGTTATCATATGGACTTCAAAGAATCTAACTCTTTACAACACTGGATTACACCGATTTTTCTTTCAAAAATGATTTCATTAATATACAGAATGATAACATTCAATTACAGAAACATTAATGTTTGACCATTATAAGCATATAAACCTTGTAGACAATTCATCAACAATCTGTCTGATTTTTATTTTCTAATGATTGCAGTTTTTGTTTCTTAATCAGCATTTTGTTTTTAATTTAAAAGTTTGGCTCCATACAAGAAGGATGACATTTCTGATTGTAGTAGCTTAAAAAATGTATTTTTGGAATTATATTGCAATAATCCCAAGAGTTATCTGTTTGCAAGAAACAAAGTATATACCAAAGTCAGTTTTGAACAGTTATGTGATTGCCTTGAAAACACTTTGATGGAACACCCACATTATGTTACTCACTTAGTAAGACTGACAGAATTTCAGTTTTATTTAAAAGGGCAAAACGAACATAAGCACTTTGGCAGCTAGAGAGGAAGCATGCATATGGAACTATTTCTGTACAACCTACAATGCTGTCTGATTAAAAGACATACCCTTCAGGATAAATAGAATGCAATGCACATGGTATTTCTACAGAGAGCTAGAAAGTTTCCTTTTAGCAGTACTACTCAATACAGAACTTTCTTCTTACATTGTTCTAAAAGCCATGAAGAAGTTTGCTTCTGAGTTAAATGAAAAAAGGTAGTAGAAACTTTGTCCTTCTGTTGAAAATTGCTAGAAAATACAACAAGTCAATCATCCAGTAGATTCTTCTGAAGACAATGATAAATAATTCTTTGATTAATAGCTGACACAGCAAATTGGTTATTTTTTAAAGTTAAGCAATCTGTAAGAAGCTTAAACTGATCTGATGATGATGGTGTGCCGTTGAGTTCAGTTCCGACTCATAGTGAGCCTGTATAGGGTTTCCGAGGCTGTAAATCTTTATGAGATTAAAGCCTCATCTCTCTCTCAAGGAATTACTGGTGGAATCAAAATGTTGACCTTTTGGTTATCAGTCCAATGCATAACCCAGCGTTCCTGAAACCTGATCTGGCAGCCTCTAATTGACTCTCTCTGTCCCAGGCCATAATGAAGCTATAAGGTGAATAAAACAGACTTAATATTTGCCTTCATGGAGCTTCCAGTCTAGTTGTGAACCCCTTCATTGAACAAGAAATTAAGAGTACAATGAATTAACAGATTATGATGTACTTTGGACTCTTAATTCTTTAGCCTGACCAGAGGTCAGGAATTGTTTCCCTAAGGAAGTGTAATTTGATCCAAGAACAAAGGGATGCATGTTCTTCTGGGATGTGGTGATCTCTCTGGGCTGAGGCTAATGGAATGATCCTGAGGAAGAGCAGGGCAGAACCAAAGAACAAAAGTGTTCATTTTGACTAAGTAGAGACAGTGAGAGATGAAAAAAAAAGATGAAAAAACCAAAAAAATTCTGATTGTAGAGAAGGACTTGAACAGTAATATTACAACATTTAATTTTCTCACTTATGGTGGTGGTATGCTGTGGAGTAGATTCCAACTCACAGGACCCTGTACAGGGTTTCTGAGGCTGTAAATCTTAAAGGAGCAGAAAGCCTCATCCTTCTCCCACAGAACAGCTGGTAGTTTCAAACTGCTGACTTGAGGTTAGCAGCCCAATTCGTAATCAATATGCTACCAGAGCCCCTTTTTCTCACTTATAAGTCAGACAAAACAAGAATGGGAAACAAGGGCATTTTTTAGTTCTTTCTGTTTTCTTACATATGTTTCATTTTTGCTCTCCAAATCTAAAGTCTTAACAAGCAAAGGCTGATTTGGAAACTCTGGTGAGTGATCAAGATATATTTGGCCATTTTCATGCAGCATCTCTGTCACTTCCTGGGTCTTACTCATTCAGATTGGGTAAAAGCAGCCTTTAAAATACTGGACCCTTTTTCTAGGCAGCCCTAAGAATGATTACTCACCCAGTACCCTCTCTGCTTGCAGATCTTTAAAATTAGTCCCACCAGGAAGGAAAATGTTCCATCTGCTTCTGATGAGGGCTAGCTGCCAGGAAGTGATGTGAAGCATAATAATATTTAGCATTAACAAATAGTAACTCCAAGGAAGTCATTGCTTAAATACTAGCAACAGAACTTCTCAGGTCAGAAACTATTTTTAACTTGAAAATCAAAGTGTATGTTGTCTACTGGTGTTGATGTATGTATACATTATACACAACCAATCTGTGTCACAAGGCACAATTTTCTAATTGCCCCTTTCAGAATTATCTGTGAATTATATCTCTCTTCATATTCACAAAAGCTAGCTTAAAAGTATTCATTCATAACTCTGCATTGCTGAATAGGCAAATGTGTGAATAATCAGGAGCTCTTCAGTGTGCAAGTTTGTAAGCAGCTAAGTAGCAAAGTTCTTTGGTGGTGAACATGTAGCTGTTCTTGTCTCATTACAGCTTTTGTATAATCAGCTGAGCTTGTGGCTTTCTAGTGCCTGTTGATGCCCAGGGTTGGAAGAGGTCTTTAAAATAATTTGATCCAACCTGTGTATTTCACAGATAAGGAAGTTGAGGCCTGATATCACAGAGGTAGAAGAAAGCACAGAATTCAGGTTTCTTGTTTCTGTGTTTATCTGGGGTCTCTTTGCCTGTTCCATCAGGGTAGTTAAGGGGATTATTTAAAACTTTGGAATGTAGGAAAGAGATAAATCTCCATCAGAGCACACTCAGAGAGAAAAAAGGAAGTAAACGTAGTACACTTCACATTTGGAAATGTTTCTTTATTTGCTTTTCATCCCTTGGAATGTAACTCAGAAATGTGTAAGCATTTTCTTTGGGGAAAAAAAAAAAAAAAATCTTCCTTGTAAAGTGTAGTGTAAAGCTGTAAAGCTGCTTGTCTTCTACACAGTGGTGTGTTTTGTTCACTCTCCAGTTAGCAATGGTATAATAGCAAGATCTTCCCACCTGTTTGTGAATCAACCAGCAATTGTTTTCAAACAGAGAAATTAATTTTTTTAAGACAAGAGAAATGCCTTCCTTAACTATATTTAGAGTGAGTTTCATTATTGTCCTAAAAAAAACAACAACCAACAGAAAACAAACACACATTCAATTCAGATTTAGCAGAGATTATGCTATTCAGTAAGTGAGAAATCAGGTTAGTGGGGTGACTAGTTCTCCAAATCAGGAATGCTAGATCACTTCAACAAGATCCTTTGATAGGAGCATCTTTGTGGACATACTTTTCATACACATATAAACATGGTTTGTGAAAAGGGTTCTATTATCTACCAGCATAAAAAAATGTTAATCTATTATAAACTATCTATTTTCAAGAAATTTCAATAATTTTTTTTTTTCATTTATCCAATTCAATTTTTGAATCTTCTATTCAACAGTGACAACTTTGATTTCTGTTTTTCTGATGAATTTTATTGCCTGGTGTGATGTTTCTCCAGCCCACGTTCAGCATACTATACATCGCATCTGCTTTCTTGTCTATCCACATGTCCAAATTCCAAAACATGTAAAAACTCCAAAGACAAAAATGTCTTAACACATCTGAATATTCATATTCTATCAAGACTAAAATAAAAATGAACTGTCTTTTTTTTTTTTTTTTTAATTCTAGCCTGATGCCTTACAGTTTGGAATATATTGAAATGCCTGGAAGCCAGTTATTATTATAAACACATTTTGCTAGTATGCAATTGCATATTCTAATGAGAATTATTGTTGACAGCTAATTTTCAATATTATACCCCCCACTGACCTTTACAAATGGTTTCATTACACAGTAAGGTAATGGTTTAAAATTTTTGGAGCTCAGAATCTTTCTCTGCTATTTCTCAAACCTGGATATAGAAGAGTTGACAACAAGCACAAATTAAATTATGCTAGTTTCTTTGAGGGGGCCTCTGGAGACATTTTGTAAGATGTCACCAAATTCAGCAAATGTCTATACTCAAGAATAATCCACTTAATTTGTGGGTCTTTCATTCAGAGTATGTAATAATTTCCAAAGCAGTCGCACACACACGCGGGCAAACACTCCATTTTTTCACTCATGTAGGGAAGAATTAGATTTACACTGTCAATAACATAGTTAGAAAAGTAAATTTTATTATGGTCTATGCTGCTTTCTGAGATATTTCTGCAAAATACAAGAAATATTATTTTTCATACTTAAAGATAACTATGGTGGAGGAATAAGATTTTCTCTAACATAGCTAAAATATATACATACATAATAAATATATATCATACATATACGTATATTGGAAGCAACACTGGAAGAACTCACTTATCTATGACAAGACATTTTGAAAGATGCTATCTGGTCAACTGCCTGGAAGATATTCATGCTTGTGTCCATTCCAAAGAGGCTATCCAATGTAATGTGGAAATGATAGAATGATATCATTAATATAATATGCATATACAATTATGATGAAGATAATGAAAAGATGGTTGCCACAGCACATCAAAATAGAACTGCCAGAAATTTACCCAGACTCAGAAGAATGTATGAAAGGAGGGATATTACTATTAATGCCCTATAGATTTGGGCTGGAAGCAGAGATTACCAGAAAGATATTTAGTGGTTGGTGGTTGTGTGCCACTGAGTCAGTTCCAACTTATAATAAAGTGAGCCTGTATAGGGTTTCCGAGGCTGTAAACCTTTACGGGAGTAGAAAGTCTCAACTTTCTCCCACAGAGTGACTGGGAGATGCAGTCTACTGATCTTGTGTTTAACAGACCAGCTCATGCTTTATTGACTATGCAAAGGCATTTGACTGTATGGATCATATCAAATTATAGATAACACTGTGAAGAATAGAAATTCTAGAGCACTTATCTATGAATAATAGGAGTTACAGAAAACTTAATTGCGCTCATCTGGAATCTCTGCATAGACCAAACTTACTTGTAGAAAGTAAAGAGGACTTGAAGATCAAAGTCTGTAGTGTCCAATATGTACTACAGCTAACTAAAGGAAAACAAAAATTCTCACAACTGGACCAATAAGCAACATTGTGATAAATGAAAATAAGATTGACATTGCCAAATAGTTCACTTTACTTGGATCCATAATAAATGCCCATGGAAGTAGCAGTAGAGATATCAAATGACATATTACATTGGGAACATTTTCTGCAAAAGACATTTTTATAGTGGTAAAAAGTATAGATGTTGCTCTGAGGACTAAAATGCACCTAATCCAAATTATGCCATTTTCATTGTCTCACATGAATGCTACAAGGTATCAAATGTATGTTGTTGTTGTTGTCATGCGCCGTGGAGTCAGTTCCAACTCATAGCGACCCTGAACAGGGTTTCCGAGGCTATAAATCTTTATGGGAGCAGAAAGCCTCATCTTTCTCCTGCAGAACAGCTGGTAGTTTCGAACTGATGACCTTACGGTTCATAAAGAATTGATACATTTGAATAATGGAGTTGGTAAAAATGATTAAATATACCACAGACTGTCAGGAATGCTACTTTGAAGTGAAGTTGATGAGGCTCATCTCAAGTACTTTGGGCATGTTATTAGGAAGCACATCATGCTTGGTAAAATAGAGAGTCAGTGAATATGAGGAAGACCCTCAGTGAGATGGACCAACACAGCAGCTGCAACAATAGGCTCAAACATAGAAACGATGGTGAGGATGCTACAGGATATGGCAGTATTTCATTTGTTTGTTGTTAAGTGTTTGTTGTTAAGTGTTTCCGAGTCAGTTCTGACTCATAGTGACCCTGCATAGTGTTTCTGAGGAGCAGGTGGTGAATTTGAACTGCCAACCTTGTGGTTCAAACTGATCTTTCAGTTAAGTGTTTATCCTATACTGCCACACCAGGATTTTTTTGTTGTACATAGTCATTAATAACTGGAACTGACTGCTGATATCTAATATGCATATGTTATGTGTATTTCTTATCATTATATAGCCATTCATATAATCTGTCCATGACTTGGACTGTACCTTTCTAGCCTTATTTATCAAGATCAGTTTCCTAAAACAGTGTGTTAAGCTCCAACTCCATATGACTAATGACTACCTTCAGTTCCCTGAGCTTATCAGGCCATGTCACAATTCTCCACCCAGACCGTTCTTTCTTTCTTTATTTCTTTAAATTTTTTTTTTTTTTTTTTGTCAATTATGCGATTGTTTACATGGGAAAACCTTAGCTTTACATTCATCCCATCCTATATCATTTCATTGCCATGGTTACAATCCCCTCCATGACTCATCAACCAACTAAAGGGTATACCCTGCAAGCCTGCCCCCCTGTCACCCAGACTATTCTTAACTTCAAACATCTGAAAACAGTTACCAGTTCTTTCTGATTCAGCTCAGGTATCCTCTCATATGCGAAGACTTTCTCCTTCCTCTCATTTGGGTTCTTTTGTGTCCTGTGCATACTTCTAACACTTTACAAACTCACTGTAATGGCTTTGTCTTCTCTTTATAAATTTCACATGCTTCAATCACCCTTTTGTTAGCAGTGTGTAAGCATGATGCCTGACAACACTGAATCCCTAGAATCCACTGTATACATCTACTGGTATATCTCACTATCCCTCTTTTACCTAAAACCATGGTTCTGAAGCTTCAGTGTGAAGAAAAGTCAACTGAATGGAGAGAGTTTATGAAAACATTTTTCCTGGGATGCTTTAGTAGTTTGGAGTACAGCCATGAATTTTCATTTCTAAGGAGCTCTGGTAGCGTAGTGGTTACGAATTGGGCTGCGAGTTGCAAGGTCAGCAGTTTGAAACTACCAGCAGTTCCGTGGGAGAAAGAGGTCTGCTCCCGTAAAGATCTACAGCCTTGGAAACCCTGTGTAGGGTCGCTATGAGTCGGAATCAACTCCAAGGCACACAACAACAACAAGGAGCTCAACCACAGTTGTAGATCCAATAAGCAAATTTTGAGAACCATTGACCTATAACATCTTCTTGACTGGTTGTCATTATGACATGCAGATCTGCTTCCTAGTATCAGGATCTGCTTAACCCCCATTTCCTGCTTCCTAGACTCCTTTATTTTCTTTCATGAATTTCCTTAATGAATGTTCTGTCATTCTCTTGTTTCATACCTGTGTATTTATAATTATTCCAAACTGGCAACCTAGCTTCCATTACCTTCCAACACCTGTTATGCACCTTTCCTATAATTATGTTTACAGAACTGGAGTTTGACCCTGAGAATGATACCTTATTACATATCAGTGAATGTAATGACAAGCAACTTGTCATCTTCTTTTCCCATTTAGGATTAATGTATTTATCACACCATAATCTAAATTTCATGTCAATATTTTTGTTATTTTTCTTGTAAATTTTGTCTTATGGGAACAGCTTTCTACATGGTGGGTACAGGGGCCAAGTTCTTTCTCTCTAGATTTCTACAACAACTAAGATCTATTACACAATGAGATAAGAGTTTCTTGACAAGACAGCTTGAAATATGGTCTTGGTGAACTTGTTTGCTAAATTGATCCCACCTACCAGAAAATTAATTGTTAATAATAGTGCTATTCATCATGTAGACAAGATGGCAGAGCAGGCAGACATGCATTAAGGAGCTCCATCAGCAACATCACAGAATACCAGATCAAGCAGGCTCAAGGGATGGTGCTACAACTCTGAACCACATATAAAGAAATCATTAGAAGCTTGGAAGGCTTACAGCTAGTGGAATTTGTAGCAGAATCAAGAAATCCATTGCTTTATAATTCAAGATGCTCAGCTGCTCCCAGAGTCGCCATCTTGGGTGAGACCAAGTGGGGGAAGAATCAGAACAGCCAGGAATGCCTGACAGAACCAAGGAGATACAGGTGTGGACATTCATTTTTCATTTTTTTTTTTTTAGTATCTGTTCATTGGTCTCTTGTTGTCTGTGCACCTCCATTCTGGTGACTAGAGAGGATGCCTAAGTTAATGGAAACCCCA
>NW_006408613.1:3555949-3579733 GCF_000296735.1 Chrysochloris asiatica | reverse complement strand
TGGATGAATTGATGCATTTGAGTTATGGCGTTTGAGGAGAATATTGAAAGTGCCATGGGCTACCAAAAGAACCAATAGATCTATTTTGGAAGAAGTGCAGCCAGAGTGCTCCTTGGAGGCCATGATGGGCAAACTTCATCTCTCATTCTTCAGACATATTGTCAGGAGGGAACAGTTATAGGAGAAGGATGTCATTTTTGGTATGGTGGAGGGTCAGAGAAAATGAGGAAGACCCACAATGAGACAGATTGGCCAAGTGGCAGCATCTATGGACTCAAGTGTGGTAACAGTAGTGAGGTTGGCCCAGGATCAGGCAGTGTTTCGTTCTGCTGTGTATAGTATCTCACTATGGGTCGGTACCAACATGATGGCACCTAACAACAACAACAACAAGAACATAGTGCTATTGATATTAAATGTAGTATTTCATGGGTACAGAATACTGGCAAGCAGCAGGAGAGAAGAGAATGGTCTGGACATTTACTTGTTGTTGCTAAGTGCTGTCAAGTCAGTTCCTACTCATAGTAACCCTGTATAGGATTTCCAAGGAGCAGCTGGTGAGTTTGAACCACCGGCCTTGTGGTTAGCAATGGCTTTAAGATTCTTCACTTAATTGGGTGTTCTGTACGAATTCCTTTGCCAGATGAGCTTCAGTTTCTTCTGTAAAATGACAATGAGAATCTCTGATGTAAAGATCTGCTATGAGACTTAAAGAAAATCAGGCTTATGAGAACTCTGTAAGGAACTATCCAAAATTTATTAATTTATTATAAACTCAAAGATGACCACTGCCAACCCAATGCAGCTAGTATACAGAGAAGAACTAAAGCAAACAAGAAAATGAATTGCTTTATAAATTATAACTCAGGGTACACCAGTTCCATGTGGCTTTCCATAGTTGCTACTGTACCTCTCTTGATGAGGTCAAATACATTTATTTTCTGGTGTGGTGCTGTGGGTTAATGAGCCAGACTGCAAAGCAGTTTGAACTGCAAGGTCGGCAGTTCAAGCTCACCAGCTGCTCCTTGGAAACCCTACACAGGGTCGCTATGGGTCAGAACTGACTCAATGGCACTTAACAACAACAACAACAATGGAGTCTAGAAAGCTGCCAGATGGTAGTATCAAAAGGGATCTTCTTTATTACTATGGTATTCTCTTATTTGAGTCTCACTTCTGTTTTCTTTGACTTCCTTGTTTCTTTATACCTTTCTTGGTAATTTTCTTTCCATATTTCTCACTTTATAAAAGACACTATATTCAATTGTTAATATTTGTATTTTTTTGCTACTTTTTGCAAGTTAAGCTGTTCTAGTCTGCCAGGATGCATGTGAGACTTTCTGCTTTCATAAAGAGTAATAGCCTCAGAAACCCTACAGGTTCTCTATGAGTTGGGATCAACTCAACAGCACACAACCATCACCATTACCAACAACCACAATATAAGAATCCTTGGGTGGTGTAAACCGCTAATGTATTTGGCTGCTAATCAAATGATTAGAGGTTCCAGTCCACCAAGAAGCAAATTGGAAGAAAGGCCCGAAGATCAACTATTACAAAATCAGCTACTGACCACCCTGCTGAGCACAGTTATACTTGGACACATATAGGCCTGCCATGAGTAAGAATTTATCCCAAGGCCATTCTTTGTTTAACCAGAATACAACTTGGAAGATATTCTGTCACACAAGTGAACTCAGCATATGTGAGCACAAGAGAAAGCAATGAATTATTTTATGGGTTTAAAAAAAAAAAAATCAGGGAGAGAGAGAAGATGAAGGTTGAATGCAGCTTCGAAGAATAAACTGTTCTTTGTGCAGCAAAAATGATACATGTGGAGAAAGATCATTTTAGAGAGAAGAAACACCATGGATAAAATCATACTTTAAAAAGCATAAAAAAACTTGTAGTCAGAGAATTGTGGCTAAAGTTTTAAACACATTAAGGAATGTTTTCAGAAAAGAAATTTAGAGAATTATAATTTTAGTTGAACTATGGAAGTTCTTTGTATCATGGATATGAGGAGATATCAAAATGTTTTTAAATAGTGAGAGCTAATATTGATTTAGATTTTGGAGTCCTGGTTTGGTGCTGTGGGATAAACACTAGACTGTGAACTATAAGGTCCAGGGTTCAAACCCATCAACCTCTCCTTGGAAACTCCACAGCACTTAACACAAACAACAAGAATATTGATTAAGCACTTCCTTAACTACTCCACAACTCATTTAATCATTATTAATCTTCATAAAACATCTGACATAGGTAGTATTACCCACATTTAACAAATTAAAAATTGCCATCAATAATTACATGATTAACAACAAATCTGAGAAGTAAGTTCAGGTCTCAGGTATCCATACTCCATGTTTCAGCCATATAATCATTTTGCTCTCCTGTTAATATAAAACAAAATATGTGTTTTCTAGGTTTTCCAGATGATTGCTGTGTACAAGCTGTTGAGAGGTACTGAGCTTGGTCCAGATGCAAAAACCCAGTTGTAAAGCAAATTGCAATCAGCTATGAATCTGTTTCAAAGAGCACAGCCTTCGGTATGGATTACATATTAATGTAAAGAAAACAAATATCCTCACCACTGGACCAACAAACAACATTCTTATCAGTGGAGAAAAGATTGGAGTTGTCAAGGAATTCATTCTTCTTGGATCAACTATCAACTCTCATGGAAGCAGCAGTCAAGAAATCAAATGACATATTGCATTAGGAAAAGCTGCTGCACAAGACCTTTTTAAAAAAGTGTTGAAGAGCAAGGATGTCATCAGCTTGAGGACTAAGGTGCGCCTGACCCAAGCCATGGTATTTTCAATAACCTCACATGCATGTGAAAGCTGGACAATGAATAAGAAAGACCTTAGATAAATTGATGCTTTTGGGTTGGGGGAGAATACTGAAAGTGCCATGGGCTGCCAAAAGAACCAACAGATCTGTGTTGGAAGAAGTGCAGCCTGAGTGCTCCTTGGAGGCCAGGAAGACCAAATGTGGTCTCTCATACTTTGGACATATTGTCAGGAGGGACCAGTCACTAGAGAAGGATATCATGTTTGGCAAGTTGGAGGGTCAAAGAAAAAGAGGAAGACCCACAGCGAGATGGATAGGCCAAGTGGCAGCATCAATGGGCTCAAGCGTGGCAACGGTTGTAAGGTTGGCCCAGGATCAGGCAGTATTACATTCTGTTCTGCATAAGGTCACTATGAGTCAGTACCGACTCAATGACACCTAACAACAACAACAACAATGAATCTGTAGGAATATGAGTGCATTTCATTCTTTCAAAATACATCAGATGTGGGGTCTAAGCAGTAAAATTAATTCTATATGATTCTGCGTTAATGATACAACAAAAATAAATGAAGTTATCTATTTATGGTGGGTTTATTCTGAATGAAGCAACAGATGTTATATTTGCCTACCTTCTTTCAGTCTTCATAGCAGCCTTATTCAACAGAAGCTATTATTCCCACTTTACACACAAGAATTCTGAGACCAACATGCTATTTAAAGGCTGAGCTTGATCTAAACTCATATTTGTATGTGATTAAAAACCTTATGTTCTTATTGTCTATACAATGAAAAGATTGCTAATGCTTCCTGGTATTGCCAGAGTTAGATTCTTCTTTGAGTTGGGTTGAACTTGAATGATAAGCTTACATGAGGTTTTATGCCTCCACAAAAGTCTAACTGATTTGCGAATGCGTTTATCGGTAGCTTCTTTGAACACTGGGAGTTTAAGAGACTTTATAGAACTGGAATGTGGAAAGTATACAACTCAGTTCCTTTTATTACCATTAATGCCAATATTGCAGTGTGGTTCATCTTCATCTAATGTTTCTACAAGCAAGCAACATAAATAAGACTGGAATATAGAACAGGCTGGCCATTACTCTAAAACATGCACATGTGTAGAGTTCTCTCTTCTACCTTTACTTGCCATTCCATGGATCTTATGACAGATGAATGCACTATACCAGGATGACTGGAATTCATAATTCAGAAACACCTATGCAGTTATTAAGAAGGTGTTCCAAAGATAGATGACACTTTGTGGTCAGGAGGAGTCCCTGAAGCTCTTTCATGATTTAAGTCCTGTTGACCTGGAAAAGCACGGCTGTTTGGGGGTTAAAGCTAAAATACTGACTTTCTCCTAGTAGGATAAAGAAATAATCTACTTCAGAAAAAAGCTCAAACTAAAAATCATACCCAACATATTTTCCTCAGATAGTAATAATCCAATCCTCAAAACAACTGGAATATATTGACTGTATCAGGCACTGTGCTAAGTACATACACTTGTATTTCATTTAATCTTAGAAATGGAGTCCTGGTATGGCACTGTGAGATAATGCACTGTACTGCAAGGTCGGTTTGAACCGCAAGGTCGGTGGTTCAAATTCACCAACCACTTCTTGGAAACTCTATAAAGGGTCACTATGAGTAGGAACCCACTTCAGGCACTTAACAACAACAATCTTAAAATGTAGATTACCTTCTCTTTTTATTTCCATTTAAATAAATTCAGGACTTCAAGTTTATAGAATGTTCATAAACAAGTGACAGAATTGAATCAAAACCTAGTCTGACCTGAAATTTAAGGATAACATAGGATTTTTAGGGATTATGAGAACTGCATCTAAATAAACTCTTCTGATAGAGTGTGAGAATGCAGACTTCTGTCAATGCTTCAAGTAAGCAAATTAATTCTTTACTAATCCAATGAATTCTCCACTTTCATCAATTACTTTTGGTAATGTATTTATAAAAGAAGGCTGATCTAATACTTATTCATGGCACCTTTATACAAATAAATCCGATTCTATTGAAGTTAAGCCCTGCTAATTAGTCTGTGATGGATTAAAAAAAAAGAGAAAAGTTTAACAACACATAATCTTGCATAAATCTAAGAATAAGAGGGCATCTAACAGTTTTGTTTACATAAATTTGAATTAACAACATACTTAAAACAATTAGCACGGCAGTAAGTCCCTGACTTATAATTCTCTTTGTAAATGAAGCATTCTCTGTCTTCTGAAATACTTCAACATTTAAAACTACCCAAGAAAAAGCCATGGATGCTCTCTTTTCATGCATATAATATGTGTGTGTATGTTGGTGGGGAAGTAATGATGTTAGGGCCAAATGAACATGTTGAAGGAACAAAAGTGTGTTTGTTGTGCTCTTGCTTGTCCTGTTCATAAACAAAAGGAAGAGCTAATCTCCAGTTGCAATGACATGAAGAAACAGTGCTCACATTGAAGATCATGGTTCTAGGTGATGAAAACAATACTTGGCCACCTGACTTAGATCTCGGACTTTGTGGTGTACCTTGTAGCTGTTAATATTATAATCTAGGCACTCTGTACTCACTCATCTGGAGACCCCTTCTCTCCTAGTATTTCTTGGTGATACTAGGGAGTCTCAGACATTGGAATAAAAGAAGGAGCCATTTGCATTCTTTTTTTTTTTTTAAGTTTATACTTGGACTTCTCTTTAGATTTGATCTCAAGATCTATAACTTCTATTCTCTCAATGTATAGTTTTGTCTCCTTTCTTTGCTGCCTTGAAATGTAATACCTAACGACTGTTCACAATTATATAGGTGCTTCCTAAAAGAGAATATAGCAGCTGGAACTCAAGATATTGAGTATTGTTCATTGGTTCTTGACCTTTCATGAACCAAAAATACATGGACTTCCCAGTATTAAGGGATTAATCGTCCTTCTTATGACCATCTACTGAACTCAACTCTGTGAACCTTGTGTTAGGTGTCTACTTTTAGTTGGCTGACTTTTATGATGTACTTGTAGAACCCAATCCAACTTAGAGTCATGCCTGAGGACAGATATACTATGAATATATGAATATGACTAATTATAGTTAATCCATTAACTAGCTATGAAACTTTGAACAGTTAACCTCTCTCTGCTTCAGTTTCTTTGCTTATGTAATGGAGATCATTATACTTATTTTATTGGGTATCTGAAAAAATTAAAGTTAACTTGTCCTGTAAAGCATTATATTTTAGAATGTTCTGTGAATGCTGGGTATACAATACTTGTAATACAGAAAGATTATATTTTGCAAATCAATGCATATTGATTGATTGATTATATTTATTGAATAAGTGATGGATAGCATAACACACTGAGCAATATAAAAATATTTTGATGAATATGTAGCAAAATATTAACAGTGGTTATTTATGCTATGCAGGTATTTTCTTTATTTTCTACTAAATAGGACATGTGTTACTCATTTAACTTTCAAACTATGTCATGAAGATCAATGATAAGTTCCTTTCAAAAGCATGGTAGCTAAATACTCTGGAACTCATGATAATGGCTCTTTAATTCAAAATTTAAAGGTCCAATGACTTTTCAAGTAGCAAATGTTATTATACAAATGAATCAGTGCATTACCTTGAAAACTATAAGACAGTGTTTTCCTAGGCAATTTTTAAAGGACTATTTATTACAGTGGTTCTTTTAAAATAATAATAATAAATAACAATTTTTTATACTCGACTATTTCTTTTTCTCACATTCTCATTTTTCTAAAAATTTGCCCAAGTAGCATTTTTCTATCTCCTAGGCTTTTGAACATGTGAACAAAAAAGAGACACAAGCATAAGCTGTGGAAATTCTCCTTTGCTATTCACTGGCACTGACAGCTGGCATCATCACATAGCTTTATTTTGTAGCATTTTCTCATCCCAGAACACTTGGCACATCTATTATTTAGAACTGCAATGTCAAATAATTACAGTTAGAGAGAAATACCAAGAGGAAAGATGAGATTTGGAAAGGAAAATCAGTCACTGTGATGCAGATGGACAAGAAGAGGTACTCTCATATGTCCTCAGTTAATACAAAAGAAAGCAACAATGGTCCTAATAATCCCTTACTTATGAATGCGTCTTTACAGTGTCAGCGTGTCTTCAAATGTGCTACTTCATTTGTTCTTGATGGCAATTGCTTGAATACAGCATTATCCTTTTTAGCATTCTGCAGATGAGGAAGAGGAGGCTCAGCGCTTCTTATTTTAGTGTTCAAGATGCTTCCAGTCTGGTTTCTGTCTGCATACCTGGGCACTCTGGTAAAAACCTTTACCTTCCAAAGTTTACTTGGAGGATCTACACCATCAATAGTATCTGGGAGCTCATTAGAAATGCAGAATCTCAAGCCCAGGCCTCAATCTACTGACTGAATCAGAATTTGCATGTTATCATGCTTCTCAGTGGACTGTATACATAAGAAAGTGTAAGACGTACAGCTAAGCTTGAGAAACACATTCCATTATCCCAGTTGGCTGGACAAGGTATATATACTATCCTTCCTGGCTGTCTTTCCAGTCTGCTCTTCCTGACATGGTCAACTGTACACTCAGCTCTGTTGATTTTTGTTCACCCTGCTAAATCCAGCTTATTGTATGGCACATTTGAGAAGCCTTCTTTGATCTTCTGAGGCTGAACGAATTATGCCAGCCTAAGTGCCCCTATCATGCTTTGCTCATTTCCCTCCTGTAGTGGTTCCAAATGGTGGTGGCATATTAGAATCACCTGAGGAGAATTAAAAAGGTATCAGTGCTTTGACCCCTTCTTAGATCAATTAAATTTGAATCACCCCTGGGGGTGAGGATTAAAATCTATACCTTAAAACATCTCTCCAGGTGATTCTAATGTTCAGACTCTGGGCTGACAACTATGCTTTAAGTTTAGGGTGACTGGTGTCATTTATTTTCCAAAGCAGGTCAGTTTGACAGGACAGCAGAGAAGTAAAAATTCT
Organism: Chrysochloris asiatica; assembly: GCF_000296735.1. Taxonomy (NCBI): domain Eukaryota; kingdom Metazoa; phylum Chordata; class Mammalia; order Afrosoricida; family Chrysochloridae; genus Chrysochloris; species Chrysochloris asiatica. Next base: position 3,571,934 of record NW_006408613.1, on the reverse strand, counting down.
GGCTGGACAACAGGCGTAACCCAAAACGTTCCTGGGAAAACTGGAAGCTTCGTCGCCTTATCTATGCTAAGACTTGTAATATTATCTTACAGTTATCAGTTTATGTATTAATTTCTGAAGCAGAACATGAACTTCTTAAGAGCACAGATACCTTTTCATTGTTAAGTGCATTTAGGTTTTCACACTCGCTGCAGTCCTGTATAGGGTTTCCCAGGCTGTAAATCTTAACATGAGTAGACAGCCTCCTCTTTCTCCCATTGACCTGCTGGTGGGCTCAAATTCCTAACTTTGTGGTCTGCAGTCCAGTGTTTACTGGTAGTTCCCAAGCCTGACAGCACAACCAAGTCTGCCTTGTCCACAATGGAAAGCTACTTGAAAAGTGTACAAATGTTGATATATTATGAAGAGTCAGGGTCAAAATTAGAATTCAGGTTTTTGGCTTTCTTCCATTATCTTTCTATGGCTATATCAAGGTTATCAAAACCATAATGCACTAAGCCTTTAAAGAAATTTTTTTTTTTTTAATAATGATGGGCTTATACTAAATGAAAAATTCAAGTCTTTATGTAAAAAAATATTGAAAGGTAGCAAAAAATTAGAAATTTCAAGATAGACGCATGATAGTTTTACATTTATTTAATTTTTTTAAAAAAGTATTCATTTTAGTAAGTACCTACTGGTTGGATGTATGATTATGAAATAACTATAAATGTTAATTGGGATAAAGCATGTGAGAAAGAAGAAGTTGTAATTAGTGAAACTATAATTGAAATTATGGGATCACAACTTGAAAAATGATGCAAGAGGACCCTAAAAGTTGTATTAGTGCAAAGGTTGTAGTAAAGTTGCATTAGTCATGGTAGAGAACATTTGTAACATGTCCTTTAAGAGATCTTTAAAAAGAAAAGAAAATGCAATAAAGAATATACCAATTCAAATATAGAAATGAAAGCTGTCAAATAAAACAAGAGAAGGCATTAAACATAGAAAATTTTGATACACTAATTTCAGAAAAAGGAGTCCTGGTGGGGCAAGTGTCCTACTGATCCCTGCAAGGCCAGCACTGCACACCCATTTGTCATGCTGATGGAGAAAGTTGAGTCGTTCAGATCCCAAAAAGATGCATAGTTTCAGCAACCCTATGAAGCAGTTCTAAGCTGTCCTATAGGGTCACTATGAGTCAGAACTGACTCCATGACAGTTGGTGTAACTCAGGAAATAGAAAAATCACAATTTAACTTTGAAATAATAGTCTGAGGATTGGATTGTGAAGTTGTCAGTAGTCAAAATCTTCGAGTATAAGTGCCCATGAACATGAACATGAATTTGATTAAGTTAATGGTATTTCAATCATAACTGGGCATTATGGAGATAGTGAAAGTGACATTGTGGCTTGGAGCAGAAAAGGGAAGAGAGGGATATCTATATCTATATCTATCTATCTATCTATCTATCTATCTATCTCTCTCTCTCTCTATATATATATATATATTCTCTACCCACAAATTTCCAGTGTAAGCAGAATGATCATAGATCATGAGAAAGTTGTGGAACTATCAGAAGTATGTCAGTTAGGAAGCATAAGTTATAACTCTATTTGTTTTATTGCAGAGTTAAATTAAATATTTTAAATAAAAATAACCATACTCAAACCCACTACTGTTGAGTCAATTCTAACTCCCAGCAACCCTACAGAGTACAACTGCTGTCTAGAGTTTTGGAACCAGTAAATCTTTATGAAAGCAGACATCATCTTTCTCCCATGGAGTGACTAGTGCAAACAGCTGATGCTGTGGTTAATAGCCCAATGCTTAACCCTTTGAAACACATTTATCAGTAGTACATCCAAATGGTCTGACCCTGACATTGTAGTTGTGCTGCAAAAAAGATTCAATGACACCAAAAGATATTCATAAACGATTAGATATAACAGTAAAAAACAAAATAGGGTGTTTAATATAGCTGCAAAATAATATGCAAAGGAGGAGCAAAGACAGGAAAATATATATCAAAATGTTAATTGTAATTATAGTTTCATGATAGCAATAAACACCTTTGGTATTATCTGTATATTCTAGATGTTGAATAATGATCATGAATTAATCTTACAGCATCAACATTTAAAAATTTTTAACTTTAGAGTTACCCACATATTTTTACAAGGGTAAATTATATTCTCTCTGGCTGTAGAATTTATTTTAATCAACTTGTAGAAGAAACAAATACATTATTTTTACATAATCTCCTTGCTTTTCAATATACTTTGTCCATCTGTCAACAAGCTTTCATATTTCCTTATTAAACAATGTTTGGGGCTGAGCTGAGAGTCACAAATGTACAATTGTCTTCACTTCATCAGTGGTGAATGTTCGTTCTTGAGGGCCAAATAGGTGAAAATTCAATGGAACAAGATCAGAACTAAAGAGGGGATGCTTTAACATCTCTAAATAAAGTTTTTGCAGCATGTCAACAGCATGGCACAGGTGTGTGGATGTGCATTGTCATGCAAGATCATAATACGCTTGGATAGTGCTTCTCAGCATTTAAAAAGAAGTTTAGGCTTCAGATCTTCAGTGAGCATTTCATTGTAATTAACACTGTTGTTTGTAGAGCATTTTTCTTGATAGTGTTCCAATATTTGCCTTTGAAAATCCCAGAAAACTGTAAGCCATCAATTTTCCATCTGATGGTTGACTTTAAACTTTTTCTTGATTGGCAACTGAGCATATTTCCCTTCCATAATCTGCTATTCACTCTCAGGCTTAGAGTGATGAATTCATGTCCTGTCACCAATAATGATATTTTAAAGAAACTATTATATTTCCTTTGAGTATCAGTCCAAATTTTGTTTGCAGATGTCCAAATGCTTCTGTTTATACTCTTCCATGAATTGTTTCAGTACCCATCTCACACAAACTTCAAAATCCAAGTCTGTGGTGGATTATTTCATAGGCAGACCCAGGGCTGATTTGCAAATGATTTGCCACATAATCCACTGTCACTCATCTATTCAACAGAACCATTTCACATGCATGCTCAATGTTATCATCAGCCATGGAGGTGGACAGGCATTTTAGTATAACTGGAGTGTGGATAATTTTTGGCTCACTTTTGTAGTATTGAAGTAATCATGCAACTAAGTATTGCCTAAGCAAAATGATTGAAAAACTAAATGAATCATTAATTAAGTTAATTAAATTAGCAATTAGAATGATGATTTCATCAAGGTATGTGTTTATTTTCAAAACTGTTATTCTTGGGAAAATAATTAAGTATATCAATATGGTAAAAATAGCTAGACAGGATAATTTGGGATACCATCATAATCTTTATGGATAAGCTAATCAATAACATGTTGGAAAAAATGTATTGATAAATTATCTTTTTGTCTAGATTGGAAAAGAGTCATACATCAATTCTATATTTCCAGAATTTAAGAAAGTATGTATTTGGGGTCCAGGGCAAGATGGAAGAGTAATCAGATGCACTGAGTCAACCCTCTGCAAAAGAGACATTAGGAAACCAAGTGAAACAGATATAGATACTGATCCTGGAACCCTGAGCATAAGAGAAAAGGACTAAGAGGTTGATTGAGTGCCAGCTAGAATAGGAACATGAACAAGAACAATGAGAGAGAAGAACAAGGGGAAGATGGTGGGCAGGTGTGGAGAGGCATAGGCATCTTGAGATATTTTTGAATGGCTGTTTTTACAGCATCCTGTAGGCACAGGACTTAGCTGAGGATTGGCTACAAGGAGGTACAGTTCTCCCTTGTTCTCATGCCCTCCTGGGAGAAGGGAGTGTCTCACTAACCCAGAAGCCAGTTGTTGTTGCTGTTAAGCGCCGTTGAGTTGATTCTGACCCATAGCGACCCTGTATAGGGTTTCCAAGTAGCAGCTAGTGAGCTTGAACCGCCGAACTTGCAGGTCAAATGGCTTTGCAGTCTGGCACATTAACCCACAGCGCCACACTAGGACTCTAAAGCCAGTAGCGCCCCCTTAAATGCTGCCTCTACTCTTCCAGGATTAGCACCCTTGCTTCTGGAGATGCATGAACCCACCATCAATTACATTACACAAACATAAACAGAGAATGAACTACATTCACACTTCCAGTCTTTACCATACCCACCAACAGATAGACGGTGAGTACCTGCGAATACATCAATAAAAAGTCATTAACTAAATATAACTATGACACTACAATATCTCAGAAAAAAAAAGATAGTTTCAGCTTATTCAAAGAAACAAGACAGAGCACTTCGAAGAAGTCATCAAAATAGAGTCAGAAAATATAATACCAGAAATGGTATCAGAGCTATTTGATAAGGAATTTAAAATAATGCTAAGAAGGCAACTTCAATGGATTGTGAGAAAGTCTGAGAAAACTGCAGATGAAATCAAGGACAAAACTATAGAAAAAGTCAGGAAACAAATTGAAAAAATGGGAACCATAAAAAGTCAGCATTTAGAATGACAGAAGTTAAGCACTAAGATTTCAGAAATAGATGATACACTGAAAGGGCAAAGAAATATAACTGAATCTATGAGCTGAATTATTGAGTTCGAAGAAAAATCTCTCAATAATCCTCAATAGAGGAACAATCAGAAAAAAGAACAAGAAAATTCCCAAAAAAGTCTCAATTGTATGTGAGACACTACCGAAGAATGGACTCTTATTGTGGCCCTATAGGATAAGCATTGGAGTGTGAACCACAAGGTTGTCAATTCAAACCCAGCAGCTGCTCCTCAGAAACCATATATAGGGTCACTATGAGTTGGAACTGACTTGATGGCACTTCACAACAAAAACAATCAAAAGAATAACTTGCATGTGATAGGAATGCCAGTATAGGAAAAGACAAAAAACCCACAGAGTGTTGTTGGAAGAAAACTTCCCTAACATCATGAAAGATAAGAAGATAGGCATTTAGGAAGTTGAACAACTCCGTACAGAATAGATCACAAAAGAAAAACAATTAGACCTATTATGATCAAACTTTTCCAAACCGAAGATAGGCATTTAAGAAGTTGAACAACTCCTTACAGAACAGACCACAAAGAAAAACAACAAGACCTATTATAATCAAACTTTTAAAAAATAAGACAAGGAAACAATCTGAGAGCAGCTCAGGAAAAATTAAAAGCTCCATAAAAAGGAAAACTAATAAGACTAAGCTTTGATTTCTCAGCAGAAATCATATAAGCGAGAAGATAATGGAATGATATATAGAAAACTCTGAAAGGAAAAAAAAAAAGCAAACCAAGAATTATATACCCAGGAAAACTGTCCATCAAATATGACTTCAAGATTAGATTATTTTTTGAAAAATAGAAATTATAAGGTTTTGTAAAAAACATTATCAACCCTACAAGAAAAGTACCAAGGGAGTTCTTTGGACAGGGAACCAACACTAGCAGACAACCACCTGAAACTAACATACATGACAATATCATTTAGAACTCAGCCCAGATATAGAATTATTCTAAGTAAATTACACCTACAAGACTGAAAATAGAAAAATAAAATTGCAAAATTGAAAACAAACAAAAACATAAAATAAGAAGATGGAATAATGAAGCTATAGAACTACAAAATGAAGAGTTAATCAATTTGATTTCAAGATAAATGAATGAATGATAAATAAATAAATAGATGAATGAATGAATGAATGAATGAGACATAAGAGTAAACCTAAAACTAAGCCTTAATCCTAGCTTTAGTCCAACTCTTTACCCTAACATGAACCCTAGTCATAACCATAAAGCTAACAATAAACAGTCTTAGGCCTAGCCAGCACCTAGCCATAGTCCCAACACTAACCATTATTTCTTATTCCTTCTCACCCATTCCCCACAAAAAAGAAAGTGCATATTTGGCACATGGACTCATCCATTATTGTGGAATGGATTATAACTCACATTGACCCAATAGGACAGTGTAGACTGCTTCCCAGTGTTTCTGAGGCTGTATATCTTTACAAGAGCCAGCAGCCTCATGTTTCTCCTGTAGAGTAGCTATTGGATATGAACTGCCAACTTTGTCATTAGCAGCTCGATGCTTATCCCATTGTATCACAAGGACTCCTTTTCCTCATAAAAACTGGTTATGTTAGTGAAAGTCGATTTTCATGACATGCTATAAACTTGCAATACAAGTTTGGTTAAAAAGAACAGTGACTCTGAATATGAGTTTGAAGGGATATCACAAATTAATAAAACTCTGAAATAATTGACATGTTTAAACAAACCCATGGGTTAGAAAAAATATTTATTATTTAACAAGTATGACACATGTTATATAATTGTTGTCAAGTGCCATCGAGTCAATTCTGACTCACAGTGACCTTGTATAGGGTTTCCAAGGAGTGACTTCTAAGTTTGAACAGCTAACCTTGTGGCTGAAACCAATCTATGTTTGAGTGCTTATCCGACTCCATGCTATATAACAAACATATACAATTTAATAGTACAACGGGAAATAGCATATATATCTGTATATATTCTAGAATTCATGAAAAAATGTTTTTTGAAGAAGAGATTAACGATAAAAATTTATTACATGCAATTATATTAACACGTCTTCATTTAAATGCTACTTTCTCAAAACTACATTTCTTTGAGCTTTGTTTTTACTCTTGGATTACATTTCTGATATAGAAATTTCCTTTCAGTGGCTTTTACATATTTAAACTGTAACCCCTGAATATTTCATTTTTCTATATATGCCCCAGCTTTTTGGCTAGAAAGATCACAGGGTTGGGAGGTTTCTAATGTATACTTATGCACTTTTATCTTTTATTTGCTTTGTAAAAGAAAAAAAAAATTCAAAAGTTGCTTCTCTATAATTGTCACAAAATTAACACTTTAAAGTATGTAATTAAATGAACATTATCAAATATTTTGTTATAAAAAGTTCACTGAGTGTGCCAATGAGTTCCTCAATTATAAAATACATAGAGAAAGCTATTCTCTCTATGAAGTCCGTGGGTGGTTCTAATAAGTAACATTCTCAGCTGCTAACTAAAAGTTAGCAGTTCCAGATGACCCAAGGCACCTCAGAAGAAAGGTTTAGCAATCTATTACCCCAAAATTAACCATTGAAAACCTTATGAAGCACAGTTATTCTCTGACACAGGAGTAGCTGTGAATCAGAACTCACTACATGGCAACTAGAGATGTTGTTGATGATAGCTTCTGTGGAGTCAGCACCCAATTCATGATGAGCCCATGCACCCAACATGCAAAACTGCCCAGTCTTGCACCTTCCCCATGTTTATGACCCACAAGACTTTCATTAACTAATCTTTGGAAGCAGATCACCAGCCCTTCTACATCATAGCAACACCCAAGTCTTTGTTGAGAGGAGGGTGGTTGCTCTGTATGAGGTGAAATGGCCATATATCAAACCCAGGTCTCATACATGGAATGTGAGAATTCTACCACTGAATCGCCAATACCTCATAAATAGGGAGGTGAACCCATTTCTACAGATTAAGTAAAGGTATCTTCTTATCCAATATTTAATCAACAGAAAAAATAGTAGATATCTTCTTATGCAATACTTAATCTAGACAAACAGGTTCATCTCCTAATATTGACTGCCCACTGTTAATGGTCTTAATCTTTTATTATATGAACACAAACTCATGGCCATAAAATTAACTGTGACTCATAGTGACCCTGTATAGGAGCAGAAAGTCTCATCTTTCTCCCCAGAGTGAGTGGAGGTTTGAATTGCTGACCTTGCAGTTAGCAGTCCAGTATTAACCGTACAGTGCCACCAGGTATAAATAAAATACTGAGTCATTTACAACTATTATGACGGTTTACTCTGATGTAAGAGTAGAAAGAAAAACAATTTTCTTACTAAGGTGGTCACTAGTTCAGCCATGTTTTAAATTCAATTCTGTAGGTCACTCTTGAATTTTATTATTTTCCCCTTGTTTAGCTTAAAGAATTCTTATAGCAAATTTGGAATTATTGTATTTGAATAGCTACCATGTTTCTTTCAAACTCTTCTGGTTTGCTTTCCACTAAAAACTTTCTAATATTTTTTGGCAGTCAGATTAGGCAGGTAAGAAGGCAGGTGGAGTCATGGTTACATGTAATTATATGATATCTGGTGGCACAGTGGATAAGTCCTTGTTTGCTAACTAAAAAGTTGGCTGTTTCAACCCATCAGCAGCGCCAGAAGAGAAGAGAACTGGTGATAAGTGTCTGTAAAGATGACAGACTAGGAAACCCGATGGAGCAGTTCTACTCTGTCACAACGGTTATGAGTTAGAGTTGACTTGACAACATACAACAACATATGCCACCTAGTGGGTTTTTGCATATATTTTACATATGTCCTTGAAAATGTAGTTGTAAAGCAGAGTTGAATGTATAAAATAGCTTGTTGCATGAATGGATTTTAATGCTGAATTCAGCAAAATTTAAGGCATGTAAAAATATGTTAAAATAGAAATTAAACACAAAATTGTTGTTGTTGTTAAATGAGTCACAGCTCATTTTCCAAGTCATAGCAACCCTATGTAGGGTTTCTGAGGAGCAGCTGGTGAGTTTGAACTGCTGACTGTGTGGTTCACAGTCAAGTGCTAATCCAACAGTTATATGTCTACATTGTGAAAAATTGTGTTATGTGCAGATTGTAAGATTGTACCAGTTATTTTTTCCCATTTCAACAAACTTTTTCTTTCTTTCTTTCTTTTTTAATAATAAAGAGAAGTACAGTACTAAATTTTCACTTCAGACACAATGGCATCTAAGAGATAGTTTCGTTTAGAGGTTTACCTCCTCAGTCTCTGATCCAGGCCCCTTGAGTTTCAGTGGAGCTCTGTCACTTACTAGCTATTCCGTTTTGAAATGCGAACAGCCTCAGAGGGTCTTAGGTATAAGAATGAGGTATAATTTATATTAACTGAGGTGAGATATATAAAACACTCAGGGCAGTGATTCACACATTGTTGTTGTTGTTAAGTGCCATCCGGTCAGTTCTGACTCATAGGGACCCTGTGTAGGATTTATTAGGAGCAGCTGGTGAGCTTGAACCACCAACCTTGTGGTTCAAACCAACCTTGCAGTCCAGTGCATTAACCCATATTGCCTCACCACAACTCCGATTCACACATACTAGGTGCTCAAATACCAAAATATTCAGTCATCTTTAATAAAAAAATTAGATTCAAATTCATTGCCTACAATGGCAAATGAAACAGGTTCATGACATTTCCTAGTTTGAACCAGTTGCAGTGGCAACGTATAGCCTTAGAAATTATTTAGAATGTTTCCTTAATGCATTTGAGTCTCCAAGAGCAGTTATAAAACCATTCTATGTCTCTTGGCTAAAACAAACAAAAGTCAGAATATGTGTATGTATACAGATTCACTCGATTAAACCTAGAGTTTGAATACAGAGAGAGATGAACTCAGTAAAACTGCTGTATATATTGTTGTTTTATTTCTGTACTTTTGCCCTTTGTTACTCATTTCTTTGGCCTGCCATATTCTTGCTAGTTGTCTAGAAAATGGAGCAGATGCAGTAGGGTATGTTTACAAACTTGCAGATTTTGGGATCAGATAGGCATAAACTCAGATCTTAGTTCAGAAATGTAATAACTTGTACAAGTTTGAAAAAGTTATCGAAAACCTTTGTTCCTTAGTATCATCATAACACAAAAATACCTGCCTTCATGTGTTGGTGTAAAAAAAATTTTTTTTTTTAACTATGGAAAACACCTAATTCCGTTTCTGGCACTTGGTACATAGTTGTCAATAGTTTTCATCAAATTGATTGAGAATCGCGGTGTCTGCGTGTGTGCAGAGTTGAACGGATCCATAGGATTTTTCAAAGCTGGCATCCTTTGGAAGCAGATTGCCAGACGTGCATTTTTAGGTACCTGTAGGTGTATTTGTGCAACCAATCTTTCAACGAGTATTTGAGCTCTGTGTGCTGCTATCCGGTAAATAATAATACTGGTGCTCATCTTCATAGCTCGTTTTTGTATCTTGATGTTTGTTTCTTACCCTAAATCTCTATAACACACGTTGCCTGCCCCACTGATTAATAACCTAACATAGGCTACCTTGAATAGTTAGTAGATTTTGATGCAAATGGTTATTTTACCAAATTAAACTCTTGAGGGCAGATTATGTGTGGTTTAACCTTTTAAAAGTGACTAATATCTAAACATGCGCTACCTGTATTCAATATATAATTTCTGAAGATAAAGTTGCTAAGATTTAGACTACTAAGGTTCACTATTTCTCCCTTTTATGTTAATTTAAATCGTAACTGAAATAATTATTTCTTTATAATCTAAACTATTTTTAAGTGGCCAACCATATTTTAACAAAATGTTTATATCTTCATATTTTCATTTCAAACTTATAATAATGTTAATTCTAAAAAACATGATCATGTAAACAATTAATACTAAGAGACTGGTATTAGACCCCACTCAAATTCTGACTACATGCTGCTCATGAAAAATTTGTGAGCTACAGTTCCCATAGCAACTAGCAATATATTTTTAGTGAACATTGCTGCTTTCCATTCTAAGAGCTACATTGTCATCACAATCTATACATGTAAAGGTAATTTTCTGAAGAAGTTCATATTGTGAAAGATCAAATATCACCTTCCAAAACAATATTTGGATAGATTTTTCCTGTTTTGGGTGTACCACACAGAAAATTATTTCTCATTTTCCCCTCATTGCTAGCTCCAGTAAAATATTTTAGATATAATTAAATTTTTAAGAAAAATTACTTAGTCAAAATCTAGTGGTAAATTACCAATTATATATGTACAGTGGCTTTTCTTAACAATTCATAGTTTTATGGATTTTATTATCTTTAACTTATATTCATAATTTTATTATTTAGAAAAAAACATCTTTACCAACCCACTAAAATGGCATCCTAATTTAAGCAGGAGATCTGGCAAGATAACTGCTAAAATAATGACAGCATCAAGCATTTCTCCACAACCCTCTCCATTCAGCTGGGAGTGATAATTCATTGCAATGACCACACGGGACTCAGTCACCATACTAGGAGTTACGGGGTTTAATAGTAAAGTTAACAGGTTACAATTTGTAGTCAGAAATGCTCAGGGCACAGTTGTTCCAGTCAGCTGTTGATAAATGTCTACCAGACACATTAGTCTACCATAAGCCTCAGACTGAAGGCATTTAGCTCTAACTCTCTGGGTCAGCAAACCTAGTGTTCCTACTTAAGTGCCTGGAGAATCCCTACTCTACAAGCAAGCCTCCTGCCCAAAGTCACTCAGCTTTACTTGTTCATCAGATAAGAAGTCCACTGCCTCTGTCTTGTGCTCCAGTACTTGGTTCTGCTGCTGCTCCTTTGTTACTCTTCTGGTGTCATAGCTTTCTGTCACTGGGTCAAAGAGGTTCAATGTGCATGGATCTCGGGGACCAAAGGACATACTCCCATCCTAACTCTTCTTCTTTGATGGTAGTGAGACCTACCCCCTTCTGCCTTTTTGATGGCTTATTTTGAACCCATTCTAGAGTTTCAAGTTTTTACAATTACACTGAAGTCTGCTAACACCCACAGTTGAATCATGTCATCCTATCAGTATCTTCTCCCTCTTTCTCTTACCCAGATCCAGCAGGGCAGAAACGTTTGGTGGGAGTTACAGACTATGGCTAGAAGACACATTAGGTCATTCACTCTACCACCAAGACATTATAAAAATAACAACAACAAAATACACACAAACACATAGTAACTTTTTAAATAGCTTTAATTTCCACTATGGAAAGACCACCTAAATAACATAAAAAAAGTAAAAGAGGAAGAAACACCTCCAAGCCTAAAATATAAACATAAATGATGGTAAAATGATATTTAAGTATATGCTTCAAAAGTAACTCTAGCAGCTAGTGTACTCTCATCTGCAGTGCACTTCCCTCCCCAGTTACATCCACAGAGACAAGATCATTCTGCTATGCCTGACGTGTACCCGGCCCAAGCCATGGTATTTTCAATCACCTCATATGGATGCAGAAATTGGGCAATGAATAAAGAAGACCAGAGTAGAATTATTACCTTTGAATTAGGATGTTGGTGAAGAATATTAAATATATCATGGGCTGTGAGTGAACAGACAAACCAGTGTTGGAAGAAGTAGACCCAGAATGTCCTAGAGCGATCATCATTTTGAACATATTACAAGAGGTTCAAGGCATTGGAGGACATCATGTTTGAGAAAGATGAAGATCAGTAAAAAAAAAAAAAATTAAGACATTCAAAGAAGTGGATAAACACAATAACTGGAAGTGTGAAATCAAATGGCAATAACTGTGAGGATGGCATAGGACACATTTGTTCTGTGAGTTGAAATCAACTCAAAGACACTTAATAACATATCTGATAATAGCATATCTGAGACTGCATGATGAAAGAGAAAAATGTGAGCTCTGGGGATCTAAAATAGAGAGAATTAGCATGTTGTTGTTGTTAGGTGCCATTGAGTTGGTACCCTATGCACAACAGAACGAAACACTGCCAAGTCCTGGGCAACCTCAAAATTGTTGCCACACTTGAGCCCATTGATGCTGCCACTTTTCCATTGCATTTTTCTGGGGCTTTTCCTCTTTTTCTCTGACCCTCCACCATACCAAGCATGATATCTTTCTCCAATGACGGTCCCTCTTGACAATATGTCCAAAGTGTGAAAGATCATCCTGGCCAGCAAGGAGTACTCTGGCCGCATTTCTTCCAAAACAGATCTATTGGTTCTTTTGGCAGTCCATGGCACTTTCAATATTCTCCTTCAACACCGTAACTCAAAGGCATCAATTCTTCTATGGTCTTCCTTATTCACTGTCCAGCTTTTGCATGTATATGAGGTTACTGAAAATACCATGGCTTGGGTCAGGTGCAAGTCAGTCCTCAAGCTGACATCCTTGCTCTTCAACACTTAAAAAGGTCTTGTGCAGCAGATTTGCCTAATGCAATACGTCGTTTGTTTTATTGACTACTGCTTCCATGAGTGTTGATAGTTGATCCAAGAAGAATGAAGTTCTTAACAACTTCAATCTTTTCTTCTTTGATAAGAATGTTGTTTATTGTTCCATTGATGAGGATTTTGTTTCCTTTACATTGAGATGTAATCCACACTGAAGGCTGTGGTCTTTGATCTTCATCAGTAAGTATTTTAAGTCCTCTTCACTTTCAGCAAGCACAGTTGTATCATCTGCATATTGCAGATTGTTAATGAGTCCTCCTTAAATCTTGATGCCACATTTTTCATCATATAACCCACCTTCTCAGATTATTTGCTCAGCATATAGGTTGAATAAACATGGTGAAAGAATACAACCTTGTCGCACACTTTTCTTAATTTTAAACCATTCAGTGTTCCCATGTTCTGTTTGAACAACTGCCTCTTGGTCCATGCTCAGATGAAGATGCACATCATGAAGATGAGTACAATTAAGTGTTCTGGAATACTCATACTTCACAGTGTTGTCCATAGCTTGTCATGATCCACACTATCAAAAGCCTTTGCATAGTTAATAAAGTACAGATAAAACTTTTCAGGTATTCCCTGCTTTCAGCCAAGATCAATCAGACATCAGCAATGATATCCCTTGTTCCACATCCTTTTCTGAATCAGCTTGAACCTCTGGAAGTTCTCTGTCAATGTATACTTGCAGCCATTTCTGTATTACCTTTGGTAAAATTTTACTCACCTAGGATATCAAAAATATTGTTTGAAAATTTCCACATTCTGTTGGGTCACCTCTCTTTGGAATGGGCACAAATATGGATCTCTTCCAATCAGTTGGCCAGATAGTTTATCTTCCAGATTTCTTGGCACAGATGGGTGAGTAGCTCCAGTGCTGCCTCACTTTCTTGAGATTTCAATTTTTATTCCATCAATTCCTTGTGCCTTGTTCTTTGCCAATTCCTTCAGGGCACCTTGGACTTCTACCTTCAGGATCATTGTCTCTTGATCTTATGCTACCTCTTGAAATGAATGAACATCAATCATTTCCTTCTGGGATAGTGACTCTAGATTCTTTTCATCTTCTTTTGATGCTTTCTGCATCATTCAATAATTTGCTCAGAGAATCCTTCAATAACGAAAGTCGAGGCTTGAATTTTTTCTTCAGTTCCCTCAGCTTGAGAAATGCTGAGCATGTTCTTCCCTTTTGGTTTTCTGACTCCAGATCTTTGCACATTTCATTGTAATATTGAACTTTGTCTTCCTGAGCTGACCTCTGAAATTTTCTTTTCAGGTCTTGTATCTCCTCATTTCTTCCATTTGCTTTAGCATCTCTATGTTAGAAAGCAATTTTCAGTGTCTCTTCTGACATCCATTTTGATCTTTTCCTTCTTTCTTGTCTTCTTAATGACTTTTTGCTTTCTTTATATATGATGTTCTTGATATCATCCCACAACTCTCTGGTCTTCTGTCTTTAGAGTTTAATGTATCAAATCTGTTCTTTACATGATCTCTAAATTCAGCTTTGATATATTCAAGGTCATATTTTGGTTTACATGGACTTGTTTTCATTTTATTCAGCTTTAGTTTGAATTTGCATACAAGCAATTGATGGTCTATTCCACAATCTGCCCCTGGCCTTATTTTGACTGATTATGTGGAGCTTTTCTATCGTCTCTTTCCACATCTCTTTCCACAATTTGATTTCTCTGTATTCCATCTGTTAAGGTCCATGTGTACAGTCATCTTTTATACTGTTTAAAGAAGGTATTTGAATTGAACAAATCATTGATTTTCTAGATTTCTATCATGCAATCTCTGGCATCATTCTATCACCAGGCCATATTTTCCAACTATGGATCCTTCCTCTTTGTTTCCAACCTTTGCATTCCAATCACCAGTAATGATCCATTCATCATGATTGCACATTTGATCAATTTCAGATTGTAGAAGTTGGTACAATTCTTCTATTTCATTCTCACTGGCTTTAGTGGTTGGTGCGTAAATGTGACTAATTGTGGTATTAACTGGTCTTCCCTGTAGGCACATGGGTATTATCCTATCACAGACAGTGTTGTATTTCATGACTGATCTGGATACGTTCTTTTTGACAATGAATGCAACACCATTCCTCTTCAATTTGTCATTCCTGCCATAGTAAACCATGCGGTTGTTAGATTCAAATTGGCCATACCAGTCCATTTCAGCTCACTAATGCATAAGATATTCATGTTTATGTGTTCCATTTCATTTTTGACAATTTCCAATTTTCCTTGATTTACACTTTATACATTGCATGTTCCAATTATTAATAGATGCTTACAGCTCTTTCTCTTCATTTTCAATTGTGCCCCATCAGCAAATGAATCTCCTGAGGGTTTTACTCCATTCACGTCATCATGGTCAACTGTACTTTGAGGAGGCAGCTCTTTCCCAGTCACATTTTCAATGCCTTCCAACCTGAGGGGCTCATTTTCTGGCACTATATTGACAGTGTTTCTCTACTATTCATACGTTTTGGGTTTGTTTGTTTTTTTAAATTGTGAATTATGTGATAGTTTACATGGGAGAACATTAGTTTTACATTCATCCTATTGTATATTGTTTCATTGCCATGGTTACAATCTCTTCCATGCATCATCAACCAACCAAAAGGTATACACACTACAAGCCTGTCCCCCGGTCGTCAGCACACAGCCTCTGTCCCTCTCTGTGTCTAAAGTCCCCAACTGCTCCATCTCTCCATGTCATTGTCTCTGCCTCCATCACAGGCATCACTGCTTCTCTGGGTAGGGTCCTGCTTTCCGCTCTTCTCCCTTGATGGTCCCAGGGATCTCCGCTCCTAGACTGAAAAGTTCATCATGCCCCTCCATGCTACCAAACATCTACCTTTACATTTCCAACCCTCACAAGAAGTCCTAATAACAATTATTCATTACTGTATCACAAGAGACCCACCGCATTTCATTTCAGATTGGATACTACTCAGTGGAGAGTCTACCTT
>NW_006408613.1:3551306-3553974 GCF_000296735.1 Chrysochloris asiatica | reverse complement strand
GATTTGTGTTTTATTTTCATTAAGTTGTAATCAATGCTGAAGGCTATATTATTTGATCTTCATTAGCAAATGCTTCAAGTCCTCTTTGTTTTCAGTAAGTAAGTTTTTGTCATCTGCATATCACAGGTTATTAATGAGTTTTCTTCCAATCCTGATGCCCCATTCTTTTTCATACAGTGCAGCTTCTTCAATTATTTGCTCAGCATACAGATTAAATGAGTATTGAATAGAGTCCCATAAGGATTCCCAAACTTCTGTTTTGATGTGGTATAAATCAAACATCAGATAATTATTCAGAGAAGGGTTAGAAAAAATGATGATACCATCTTCAGATGGCTTTAGGTTGAATAAATGTCAAAAACAACAGCTTCACATTATTATAATTTCTGTTTAATAAAAGTTTTTTTTTTATGATTTTATAATAATACTTTTTTGCTTACCTATATATAGCAACTCTATATAAGGATTCCAAGACTGTAAAGCTTTATAGGAGCAGATAGCTTCCTCTTTCTCCCTGCAGAATGGCTTGTGGGTTTGAACTACCAAACTTTTAGTTAGCAGCCTGACACCTAACTCACAGTGCCACCAGGGTTCTCTTTACTTATGAGGGTCAGTCAAAAAAGTGTGGCTGTAAAATCATAGAAAATCTTTATTTAAAAAAAAAATCAAAATGTAGAGCTGTTGTTTCTTGACATACACTTAAAAAACAAACAGAAAAAAAAAACACCCCTTTTTATTGTGAATTGAGTGAGGACTTAAAGGCAAGATCATCAGTTTTATACTCAACAAGTCTTATACAATTTCATCTCAATGACTGCAAATCCCTCCATGAAACAACAATGATCCTACTTCCGCCCTGTGTTTCTTATTCCCATTCCACCCCCCTTCCCATCACTTCTTTATTTTGTCCTCAGGTAAATACTGTCCTTTTAATTTAGAATGACTGTCTTTCCATCACGAGTTATCTTACTAGTGCTGTTATCACCTCCATATATCTATCTAATGCTGGGCTGAATATTGGGCAATGAGGATGGGTTCCTTTCCAGACCTAAGTGTTGTTAATAGCCATAGTCTGAGGTTCATCCAGTCTCTTTCTGACCAGTAAGCCCAGTCTTTTTTTTGAAAAAAAAAATTGAATTTTGTTCCACATTTTCTCCTATTCCACTCTATCTGGGACCTTCTAATTTCAGAAGATTTGCTGGTGGTAGCCAAGCACAATATAGGTCTTCTGGTCTGAGAACTGTAGAAACTGATGCTCACAAGTTCCATTAGTCCACTGGATTAACTGATTCCAAGCATCTTCAATTTTCATTACTCTTCTTTCTTCCATGTATGGAGAGACCAATAGCTACACCTTAGATGGCTGTTTGTGAGTTTTTAATATCCCAGGTGCTACTCACCAAAGTAGGATGTGGAACATTTTCTTTGTAGACTACATTATGGCATACCCATTTCAACAACATAAATGGCAACTATTCATGTGGATCTCACCTCATTACAAGGAATACACAGGAACCAACTTGACTATGTATTTGGGAAGAGATGCTAGAAAAGTTCAATACTATTAACTAAAATAAAGCCAGGTAGGGGTCAACTGTGGAACAGACAATCAACTGCTCATATGCAAGCTCAGTCTGAAGCTGAATAAAATTAAAACCAGTTCACAAGAAGCAAAATATGGCATTGAGTCTATCCCACCTGAATTTAGACACTATTTCAAAAACACATTAGACTAATTGAACACTAATGACTAAAGACACAGGAGTTGTGGGATGACATAAAGAACATCATACATACAGAGTCTTGGTGTGGCACTGCTGGATAATGTGCTGGACTGCAAAGTGTTGGTTTGAACAGCAAGGTCGCAGTTCAAGTTCACCAGCTGCTCCTTGGAAACCCTATACAGGGTCCCCTGTGAGTCAGAAACAACTCAATGGCACTCAACAACAAAACATTAAAAAATCACAAGATCGTTAAAAAGACAGGAAAGAAATAAATGACAACAATACATGTCTGAAGAGACTGAAATTTGATATAAAACAGATAGCTAAAGCAAATATAAAAAAATAGGAAGTAAAGTAACTGAAAAGATTATTTCAAAGGGCAGCTCAAGAAGACAAAATAAAAGTAAAGTATTATAATGAAATATGCAAAGACCTAGAGCTAGAAAAATAAATGGGAAGAACATACTCAGAAAACATTCAAGCCACCATTTGTAATATTGAAGGATTCTTTGGGTAAAGTACTGAAAGTCTCAAAAGAAGAAGCAAAAGAAGATGGAAGGAATATACAGAATCACTGTACTAAAAGGAATTTGTCGATATTCAACCATTTCAGGAGATAGCATGTGATCAAGAATCAATGGTACTGAAAGAAGAAGTCCAAGCTACATTGAAGGCATTGGTGAAAAACAGGCACCAAGAATTGATGGAATACAAATTGAAATGTTTCACTAATTGGTATAATACTGGAAGCACTCACTAGTCTATGCCAAGAAATTTAGACGTTACCTACCTAGCCAAGCAACTAGAAGAGATTCATATTTGTGCCCATTCCAGAGAAAGGTGATTCTACAGAATGTGGAAATTGTTAAACAATATCATTAATATAATAGGCAATTAAAATTTTTCTGGAGCAATACATCAACAGGGAGTTTCCAGACATTCAA
>NW_006408613.1:3535686-3551206 GCF_000296735.1 Chrysochloris asiatica | reverse complement strand
CCTGTCTACTCTGTGTATGGAGGGGATGGGAATGATCCTTGCTGTAAGGATTTGTTCCCTCTTTTGAGCTACTGCATCCATAGGTATAGGTCAAGTGCATCAAATTGTATCAGATTACTCTTTTTTTCCTCTTCTTTCTTCTTCTGGTTGAGCTCTGACCATCCAGTGATTGAAGCCAGGTCAAGTGGGTGTTATCTGCAAGTGTGGGTGTTCTTATGCATATGCCCTCTCATCTTATCAGCTGGACACTTCACTCTCTACTCTAGTCCTTTGTGGCTATGTCACTGACTCTGGGCCCAAGAGTCCCCAGGTCTTGCCACACTCATATTTTTTCAGTGACTAAATATTCCAAAGTAGATTGTCTCTCCTTCTTCCTAGTATGTCTTCATCTGGAAGCTCATCTGAAACCTGTCCACCATAGGTGACCCTTCCTGTATTTAAAATTTCCATGGCATAGCTTCCAGAATCATAGTAACTCACAGGCCACCACAGTATGACAAACTGATAGACAAGTGGTGGAAAATTAGTTTATAATCTGGTAAATCCTTTACACAAAATATTTTTTTTTATTTAAGTTTCATTCTGTATTTCTGATAATTTATTTATTTCTAATGTAGAATAATAAATAAAAAATATATTTCCACCATTCTTGCAGTTTATATATTCATGGGTTTATTTGAAACAAAACATATTTAAATATGTTCCTGCCATCAGTGGAGAGCTACAGACAAATATTCTTATTGCTACACTTGTCTTAGTCTTATAAGGGGAACTTCAAGAGAAGGTCCATTTAAGAACATGATTTCTGAAGGGACCTGATGGAACTGTTAAATTTAAGGCAGACAGGTCAGCTAATAAAACAATAGTGACTGTTTTTAGAGATTCAAAAGGAGTAATTTTGATAGATTTTCTTGAAATCACAAGACTTATCATCAAGAAATTTCAGGAAATTGAAACCCACATTGCTGATAAAAAGGCTGGGAAAATTGTTCAGAAATATATATATATTTCCATCATTACAATGTACCTGCTGATGCTTTGAGAGTAGCAAGGTGCTGCACGGCAAGAATTTCCTTAGGAAATCTTAACATATTTACTCTATATTCCTGATTTTTGTCCCTTCAGACTTCTTTTTGTTCGAAAACTCAAAGAATATTTAAAAGGACCATAAGTTAAATCCCATGTTGTTAATACTGCTGTTAGATTCCATAGTTGGCTCTGACTTACTGGGACTCTATGCACAACAGAATGAACCACTGTTTGGTCTGGTACTGTCCTGGTAATTGTTATATTTAAACTCATTGTTGTAGCCACTACATCAATCCATCTCATTGGATCATCTTCCTCTTTTTAGCTGAAGCTCTAACAATCATGATGTCTATTTCCAGGAACTGATACTTCCTGATTACTTGTTCAAAGTACATGAGATGGTTTTCTTTGCTTCTAAGGGGATATGCTTACTTAGACATCCTCATTTCTACAGGGCTTTCTGGCTGTACTACCAAGACAGATTTTTTGTTTGTTTGTTTTTCTCATGACCTACAGTACATTCAATATTCTTAGCCAACACCATAATTCAAATGAATCAACTCTTCTTGGTTCATTCTAATTCCTTGTCCAACTTCCACATGCATATGAGGTGATTCAAAAACCATGTCTTGAATGAGGTGCACCTTGAACCTCAAAATGACATCATAGTTCTTTAAAATAGCAATTTTGCAGTCAATATGCACAATGTAATGTGTTGCTTGAATATTGACTTCTGCTTCCATGAGCATTGATTGTGGCTTCAAGTAACACGAAATCTTAGACTCCACCAATCTTTTTTTTCCATTTATCATGATGTTGTTTACTGGTCCAATTTGAGGATTTGTGTTTTATTTTCATTAAGTTGTAATCAATGCTGAAGGCTATATTATTTGATCTTCATTAGCAAATGCTTCAAGTCCTCTTTGTTTTCAGAATGTGGAAATTGTTAAACAATATCATTAATATAATAGGCAATTAAAATTTTTCTGGAGCAATACATCAACAGGGAGTTTCCAGACATTCAAGCTGGATTCAGAAGAGAACGTGGAATCAGGGATAACAATGCTGATCTCAGATGCTAAAAGTAGACCATACCAGAAAGATGTTAATTTTTTGTTTATTGACTATGCTAAGGCATTAAACTATGTGGATCAGAACAAACTATGGATAACATTGTAAAGAATGGTAATTACAGAACATCTAATTGTGCTTATGTGGCACAGAACAAGGACATATTGCATGGTTTAAAATCAGGAAGGATGAGTGCCCAATTTGTATTCCTTTCACCATATTTATTCAATCTGTATGCTGAGCAAATAATCTGAGAAACTGGACTATATAAAGTAGATGACATCAGAATTGTGAGAAGACTCATTAACGATCTGAGACATTCAGATGATACCACTTGCTTGCTGAAAGTGAAGAGGACTTGAAGCACTTGTTGATGATCAAAGCCTACTGCATTCATTATGGATTAAAACTCAATGTAAAGAAAACAAAAATCTTCTAACTGGACCAATAAACACCATCATAATAAATGAAGAAAAGTTTGAAGTTGTCAAGGATTTCAATTTACTTGGATTCATGATCAATATTCAAGGAAGCACCAGCCAAGAAATCAAATGATGAATGGCACTGGGTACATATGCTATAAAAGATATCTTTAAAGTATTCAAGAACAAATTCCATATGACCCAGCAATCTCTCTGCTGCTGTTGTTCAGTGCCATCAAGTTAGTTCCAATGCATAGCAACCCAGTATAGGGTTTCCAAGGAGAAGCTGGTGGGTTTGAACTGCTGACCTAAAATGGTTCACAGTCCCATGCTGATCCTACAGTGTCACACCAGGAGTCCATGTGCCAGTTTAAAGACCTGCAATCCTTGAAAAGAGGAAGTTGTGTTACCTTAAGGATGAATCCCACTACAGTGAAAAAAATTTATACTACTAATCTTTCTACTAGCCTTCTCCAAAAAGATCTTTAGTCATTTAAAAGAATGACTGTTAACTGAGAAAAAAGAAATAATCAAAATTTGGGGGGGTGGGGATTGCTATACTTCGACTCTGAACTGACTCTAATTCCAGCAGACGCAAAATGGCACAGTGGTACAATAGAGTGGGGACATATGGAGGGGAAGTTATTGAAGAAATCTTAACTCAGGTCCTTCTCATAGTGGATCCCTGACTCTATTCTGTAATGATTCCCTCAGTTTCAGAGGGCATAATTGGAACTGGCAGAACACCCATCTTGGATCCCTAAAAGGTGGAACAGGGCTACTGTGGAAGGAAAGGATAACAGGGAGCCATTAGAACTGCTTCTACCTAAAAACGGGCAGTAAATCAAAGGAATACTGCATTTTCTGGGGGATTGCAGTGATTACTGCCACCAAGAAGGATGCAGGGGTGGTGATTACCACTAAGCATCCATTCAATTTGCCTATGTGGCCTGTGTAAAAACTCAATGGATCTTGGAGAATGACAGTGGATTGCCCTAACCTTAACCAGGTGGTGCCTCCAATAGCCATTGCTGTTCCAGATGTGGTTACATGAACCTGTCCAGAAATTTAGTATAATAGTTTTTCACTCAAAATGTGATCTAATGTTAAAAATTAGTGGGTATTCTATTTCTTGGTATTAGAAGAATAAATAATATTTACTTTAAAGATTATAAATAACTATTTAATTTAATCTGCATATATTATTAAAAAAAAGACATTGCTATCCTCATTTCACCAGGAAGTTGAAGTGAATGCATAGGAACAAAAACAGAAAAAAAAAGTTACATTCTTAAACTATAAATTATGAATCTAGGGTTTATAGAAGAAATGCAATTAGGCTTTTCCTTAAAAGTAAGTACAGAGAAACTGACTCACTTCTTTGGACAAAGCACTTGGAAAGCCCAGTTGATAGAAATGGACACCAGGATTTGTTTGATCAACAAAAATGAGGGAAACACTTAATAATATGGATTAACATAATACCCACAGTGATGGACTCAAAACGGCCAATGATTGTGAAGATTGTATAGGAACTAACAATGTTTCATTTTGTTATATAGAGAGTTGAATTTATTTGATAGAAAGTAACTATAAAACTCAAATATCCTGCTTGGCCCTAAATTGTACTTGCTTACTAAAAAAGGGGAAAGAAAAAGAAAGAAAGAAAAAAAAAACCTACAAAACATTTTGGATGGGCATTGGTTTTCTACATAAGAAATAGGTAAAAAAAAAAAAAACAAACATTATATAACACTCAGCAAGATGGGCTAGCATGGCTGGTAAAATAATGACAAAACTAAAGTTTGGGAAAAGACAAAAAAAAAGAAAGAATATTTGCCCACATCTAGATGTACAACATTACTGGGCATACTGTCATCTAGTCAGCTCTGAATCATGGCAATCCAATGCACAGCACAAAAATTGTGAGCCATCCTCACAATTTCTGTTATGCTTAAGACCACTGCTGCTGTTACTGTGCCAATCCATCTCATTGGAGGTCTTCTCACCACGTTACCAAGGATGATGTTCTTCTCCAGGTATCGGTCCCTCCTGATTAACACACCAAAGTATGAAAGATGGTCTTTCCATCCTGGCTTCCAAAGAGCACTCCAACTGTACCTCTTCCAAGGCATATTTATTTGTTTTTCTGGAACTCATTGATACTTTCAGCATTCTTCTCCAACACCGTAAAACAAATGCATGAATTTTTCTACAGTCTTCCTTATTCATTGTCTGTCACATCCATAGAGGCAAATGAAAATATCATGACTAGTCCTCAAACACCTATCTTTGCTCTTGAACACTTTAAAAGATCTTGTGAAGCAGATTTGCCTAATGCAATAAGTTGTTTGATTTCTTGACTGCTACTTCCATGAGTGTTGATTGTGGATACAAGCAAAATGAAGTTTTTGACCACTTCAATCTCTTTTCCACTTATCATTATACTATTTATTGATCCATTATAAGGATTTTTGTTTTCTTTACATTGAGGTGAAATCAGTACTGAAGACTATGGCCTTTGACAATTATCAGTTAGTTTTTTAAGTACTTTTCACTTCCAGAAAGCAAGGTTATATCATCTGCATATCACAGGTTGTTAATGAGTCTTCCTCCAAACCTGATACCTCGTTCCTTTCCATGTAATATAGTTTCTCAGATTATTTGCTCAACATACAGATCGAATAAATATGGTGAAATAATACAACTATGGTGCACAGTTTTCCTGATTTTAAACAATTCAGTGTCACCTAGTTCTGGTTTAACCATTACCTCTTGGTCTCTGTACAGTTTCCTCATGTGCACAATCAAGTGTTCTGGAATACCCATTCTTCACAATGTTATTCATAACTTGTCATAATCTATGCAGTCAGAAGTCTTTCCACAGTCAATAAGGAGCAACTAAACATCTTTCTGGTATTCTCTGCTTTCAGCAAAAAACAAAACAAAAAGCATCTGCTATCAGCAATGATATCCCTAGTGCCACCTCCTCTTCTGAATCTGGCTTGCATTTCTGGGTAGTTCCCTATTGATATACTGTTACAGCCATTTAAAAATTGTAATTATTTTCAGAAAAATTTCACTTGCATTGATATTAATGATATTATTAGATGATTTTCCACATTCCATTGGGTCACTTCTCTTTGGAATGGGCACATATATGGACTTCTTCCAATTGGCTGGCAAGTTTTTTGACATAGATGTAAGGACCTCCAGAGCTGCATCAATTTGTTGAAAGACTTCAGTTTGTATTCTGTCAACCTCTGGAGTCTTGTTTTTTACCAATGTCTTCAGTATTGCTTGGACTTCTTCCATCAGTACCATCCATTCTTAATCATATGCTACCTCTTGAAATGGCTGATCACTGACCAATTCTTTTTGGTACAGTGACTGTGTCTATTTTCTTTTGATGCTTTCTGTGCCACTCAATATTTTGTTCATGGAATCCTTCAGTATTTCAAGTTGAGGCTCATGTTTTTTCTTCAGTTCCCTCAGCTTGATAAATGCTGAGCATGTTCTTCCCTTTTAGATTTCTATCTCTAGTTTTTTTGTGCATTTTATCATTTTCCTTGACTTATTCTTCTGGTGTTGCCCTTTGAAAAATTTTGTTCATGTCTTTTACTTCCTCATTTCTTCCATTCACGTTCACATCACTATACTGAAGTGCAAATCTCAAAGTCTTTTATGATATCCATCTTGGGCTTTTCTTTTTTTCCTGTTTTTTAATGACCCATTGATTTTTTTGCTGCACGATTTTCTTGATGTTATGCCACAACTCTTTGGTTATTAGCTTCTAATGTATCAAACCTGTTCTTGAGATTGTCTCTAAATTCAGGTAGGATATGTTCATGGTCATATTTTGGCTCTCATGAACTGGTTTTAGTTTTGTTCAGATTCTTCTTGAATTTGAATAGGACAAATTGATGGTCTTTTCCATAGTGGACCCCTGGTCTTGTCATGGGCTATGATAATGAATTTTTCTACTGTATCTTCTCACAGATATAATCAATTTGATTCCTATATGCTTCATCTGGTGTGTTCCATGTAGATAGTCATCTTTTATGTTGTTTAAAAAGGTATTTGTAGTGAACAAGTCATTGGTCTTGTAAAATTCTATCATGCAATTTCCAGCATAATTTCTATCTCCAAGGTCATATTTTCCAAATACTTCTTTGCTTCTAACCTTTTAATTTCAGTCACCAGTAATTATGAATAAATCTTGATTACATCTTTGATCAATTTCACACTGAAAAAGTTGGTAGGATTTTTCAATTTCATCATCATTGACTTTAGTGGTTTGTCCACAAATTTGAGTAAAATCGTATTAATTGGTCTTCCTTGTATGCATATGTATTTCATATTATCTTATCTCAGACAGTGTTATACTTCAAGATAAATCTTGAAATGTTCTTTATGATGATAAATACTGTGATATTCCTCCTTAATTTGTTGTTCCCCACATAGTAAACCAAAATGGTCAATTCTAGTCCATTTCAGCTCACTAATGATTAGGATATTGATCTTTATGCTTTCCATTTCATTATTGGCAACTTACAATTTTTCTAGATTCATGCTTTGTATATTACATGCTCTGATTATTAATGGATGTTTGCAGCTTTTTCTCCTCACTTTGAATTGCGCTCTATCAGCAAATGAAAGTCCTGAAAGCTTTACTCTATTTGCATCATCACTGTCAACTCTGTTTTGAGGTGGCAGCTCTTCTTCAGTCTTGGAAGGTATTTGAGTGCCTTTCATCCTGAGTTCTGGTGTGGAGCTGTGGGGTAAGGCACTTGACTGCACAGTCTGGTTGAATGGCAAAGTCGGTGGTTCAAGCTCACCAGCTGCTCCTCAGAAACCCTATACAGGGTTGCTATCATTCATACTTGACTCAATGACACTTAACAACAACATATCTAAATATATTCTGATGCTATTCATAATATTTGTATCTTCTGTGCTATATCTGACAATTTTCCATTGTTATTCATTAATATTAACTAAGGTTTTAGACTGCCTCTCATTCTTCCTAGTCTGTTTTATTCCATTGTGGGTGACCCTGCTGGTATTTAAACTACCAGAATAGTTTCCAAGACACAAGTTACTATAGTAGGACTAACTGACAAATGAATGTTGGTTACTGGGTATACTCACTCATATATTCAAATTCACTAAATGGTGGTAATAATGAGAGTAATAATCTAGACAACTCATGTTTACTCATAATATTTCCTTTTATTTAATATGTCTTTAATTTATCAAGCAATATTCGCAATAACCTTGTGATGGATGTGCAGAAAATGTTAATAACTGTCTTTTACAGAAAAAAAAAAAGAAGAGACTCAGGTAGGTTGAATAGTTTGTTGCCTGATTATGAAGCTACTTTTAATGTGTTTTTTAAGACAGTTAGCTAAGTTTCTCCAATTGTTCATTCTGGTGATTCAATGACTCCATCTCTATAGACTGCTCATTTGCTCTATATCTAAAACCTACTGCAGGTCAGTCAATTCAGACTTATAATTACCCTAAAGTACAAAGTAGAACTGACACATCTTTTTTTTTATGGATTGTTTGATGGGTTCAAATAGCCAATCTTTTGGTTGGCAGCTAAGCTCATAATCATTGATACCAGGATTGTACGATTATTTTCATAGAAAGTTAAATAACATTTTCTCCGGGTCAGTGGAATAATGCTTTCATGCTTACCAAGACAAAACCTACCTTAAAGTTAATATAAATGATCTGCTGACAGTTATGGTTAATTCTCTAATATCAAAAATATAATGAGATGGGCAACTTGGACATTGGCTACCCAAAATGGGGGGGGGGGAGCTACAAAGGCAAGAAGTGACTGGCTTACAAGCTTTCAAGAGGGAACCTAAATCCAGAGGGCGTGAAGGAAGGTAGAATGTCCACTGAGTAGTATCCAATCTGTCTAGGCAGAGCTGATGAAATGAAATGTGGTGGGTCTCTTGTGATACAGTAGTGAATAATTGTTATTAGGACTTCTTGTGAGGGTTGGAAATGTAAAGGTAGATGTTTGGTAGCATGGAGGGGCATGATGAACTTTTCAGTCTAGGAGCGGAGGTCCCTGGGACCATCAAGGGAGAAGAGCAGAGAGCAGGACCCTACCCAGAGAAGCAGTGATGCCTGAGATGGAGGCAGAGACAGTAACATGGAGAGATGGAGCAGTTGGGGACTTTAGACATAGAGAGGGAGAGGGGCTGTGTGCTGACAACTGAGGGGGGCAGGCTTATAGTGTATATACCCTTTGGTTGGCTGATGATGCATGGAAGGGATTGTAACTATGGCAATGAAACGATATACAATAGAATGAATGTAAAACTAATGTTCTCCCATGTAAACTATCACATAATTCACAATAAATATAATCTATCTATCTATCATCTATCTATCTATCTATCTATCTATCTATCTATCTATCTATCTATCACATGATGTAGTGCTCTTTCTATACCTTGTCTGCAGGTCAGCACATCACTAAAAGGTGTTGTTTTTGAATCATATGTGAAATTGTTTACTTGGGGTAATAGATGAGCTTAATAATATCCTTACTTCATTTTTTATCCTTAATAATATTTACATAAAGAATTCTGGCTTGTGGTTTTCAGTGTAGTATTATTATCTATGTTTTTAAGAACTTAAGTTCCTTCCAGGGAAAAGATTTGTATACTGGATTACATATGCATACTGGAGAAATAGTTTTAATAAATAAACAGATGTATGTAAAGAGTTTGATAAAATCATGCCAAAATCTGAATTCTTCAAAGAAATGATACTTGATTAATCTGTTTATTTATCTTCAGTACCTACCACTGATCTGGACACCTAATGGGTGATGAGTGGTTTGTTGAATGTGTGCTTTCGGACACACCTACAAAAATTCCCAAATCTGTTGGTTTGATGATTTTGCTGCCCAGTGTTCAATAGTTTTACCATTCAGATTAAGACTGTACTTCAAATATGTCTAAAAACCTTTCTTAAATTGGTTCTTCATACTGTAAGTAACATTCACCAGCTTTGATATGACTATCTTTATAGCCATACTTGTTGTTGCTATTAAGTGTCATTGAGTCAATTCTGGTCCATAGCGACCCTGTATAGGGTTTTCAAGAAGCAGCTGGTAAGCCTGAACCACCGACCTTGTAGTTAAAATGACTTTGCAGTCTAATGCATTAGCTCACTCCACCATACCAGGACTCCATACCAGGACTCCAAACTAATTTTATCCAAAGCAATTTCAGTACCAGGTTGTAAAGATTGATGTCTATAACATGTTATTCTCTTTATGAGTGGCAGGGAATTCGTTGTTTATAGTGCACTATGGGGTCTATGACTATTTTAACTAAAAGTTACATGAAATAGTCGTCCACCTTTAGAGGAGTCCTGGATGACTCCTGTTGCCAAAAATGTAGAGGGTCTTTCATAATTTAAATTCAAGACAAATTCCTTTGAGAGTCAATAAATTTCAAGACCAAGACATCTACATCGGTCACTAAGAATTGTTGTTTGATTCTTTTTTATTTGCTCAACTCCATTTGGAATATTTGGCCCAACCATCTATTAGAATCAAAACCAGCTATCAGAAGTCTTTGAATTAAAACTTGAGTGAATAAAAAAGTCAGAAAAGGCTGTGTAGACAACCTACAAATGAGATACAAAAGTTCAGAGAGGTTCTATCTCTTCAAGGGTCATGGAGTGATCGATGGAAGGCTGGGACTAGAATCCATGTACAGTGTGGTTAATTATTTAATGTGGTCCTTCTAGCCATAGTCCTGCATTTTGTGATGTATTGTAAATCAATACCTGTGATTTGGGTTCCATTTTGGAGTGAGTTGTCTGTTATGTTAATGACATAGGATTAAGGTGGGATGTATCTTGAGTCCTTTCCTTACTAGAGGGTGAAACTCAAGTCACCACCCTTAGTTTCCTTTGTTATCTTTGAGATTCATGTTAAAACAGTAACTTTTTCTTTTAAGCTGTACTGTTATAAACATACCACTAGCTTTCTAATTAATTAAGAAAAGCAAGAGGCTGGGATTGCAGAACTGGCTTAGACCAGACCTGGTCCACCTTACATATGCAGTAAAGACTAACATGTCCTTCGCCTGAACTTTTTATGTCATGAAGCAGAAAACATCCATCCATCAATATCCCAGATGTTGGCAACATGCTGTCTTTGTGGCCTCTCTTCCTGATTGAGGATGCACAGAAGACCAATGCTAAATCATCCTGATTAACACTAGTCAGATACTGTTGTTGTTATTGTTAAGTATCATCGAGTTGGTTTCAACTCATAGCGACCCTGTATAGGGTTTCCAAGGAGCGGCTGTTGAGTTTGATCTGACACCTTGTGGTTCAAGCCAAACTTGCAGTCCAGTGCTTTACTCCACAGTGCCAAGCCAGGACTCCAATCAAATTCTAGTTATACCTTAAAAAACTCCTAGCCCAGGACTCATAGGGTCAACTTGGTAGCATGAACTTGGTGCACTCCCTTTTTTTTTTTCTTCCATATTTGGCTCTGTAACTGTGCAGAGCAACTTTGGAAAAATTTGCCTTCTTGCTCTGGATCTTGTATCTGGCTACCCACAAGATTGTTGGGATTTGAATTGGTGACCTATCACCTGACCTGGTTGTTAGGATTTGAACTGGTGACCTATCACCTGACCTGGTTCACCAGCTTCTACAACCTTGTGAGTCAACAGCATGATTTAGTATGAGTGAGAAGAATCCTCCAGACAGATGATTAAACTATGGATTTGGAACTTGTTAGCCTCTATAACTGCATGAGCCATTTCCTTCACAGTTCATGAGTTCTGTGAGACATTACAGTGAATTGCAGAACCCTGGGATGTGAGAGAGAATATTTAGGGGAGGAGTGATAGTTGCTATCAAGATTACAGAATGGTATAGCATTTTAGAAAAGCTGAACATTTGGGTTATCTTTAACCTCACTTCATAGGGACCAGTCTTGTGATTAAAAAATCATTCTTACACCATGGTACATTTTTTTGCATGTGTGCTCACTGTTCTGAAGCATCAAATGTTTCTCCCTTCATGTCATTTCACCCTATACTACTTCCATCTCAGCCTGGGGAAATCTTACCCATGCTTCAGAACCCAGATGTCCTAAGGTTCCAGTATTTGATTGTATTGGTCTATCAGCTTTGAACCAATTTAACCAAACACAATTACAATTACAAAAGGATTATATATTTGAGCTAACAGGTTGTTAATGAGGCATTGCTATCCCTGGCATTTTATTTTTTTTAAAAATTGATAGCATGCTAAATATAACTGATGTAGAAAAGAACAGCTTGGTGTAAGTGCTTTCGATTAAAAAAAGAAAAAGAAAAAAAAGGTTTAAATGTGATTTTACTATTAATTAAAAAGGTCTTGCATTTAGAGAAAGGGAATTAAAAAGATATGAAATTTCACCAATTTAATAACTTTCACTCTACCCTCCCCAATCCATTTCATCTTATATCCCTTGCTCTTTTTCTAACTCCATCAGCAATTTCATTGGCGATTTGAAGAGAATATCATTATGGGACAAGTAAAAATGATGCTTAGACAAGACTAGTTTTATCAATTGAGTTGATCTTTTGATTCTAACTCCTTTAAAGTAAGTGTAGCTTGGAAACCCTGTTCAGGGTCGCTATGGGTCGGAACCGACTCGACGGCACTTAACAACAACAACAACAGCATAGTAGTTATGAATCGGGCTGCTAACCTCAAAATCAGCAGTTTGAAACTACCAGCTGTTCTGCAGGAGAAAGTTAAGGCTTTCTGCTCCCATAAAGATTTGCAGCCTCAGAAATCCTGTGCAGGGTCGCTATGAGTCGGAACCGACGCCACGGTACTTAACAACAACAACCTCTTTTTCAAAGTCATGTAGTATTTCTTGAATATAAAGACAATTTCTCAGATAAAATTTACAGCTGAGTTTGCAGGAGAAGCAAAGCATATAAATGAACCTTTAAATGCTACAATATTGATCTTGGCAACTAGTCTTTATCTGACAATAGATAATAATGTAATAATGGTGGGGGGAGGCAGTATGAGAAATACCTGATGCTGTAATGAGTATGAGTGGTGAATAATACCAGATTAGTCAAAATGCCTGAGTTCCAATCCCAAACAATAATTGTAATGGCAGTTAGCAGGTATGAGATGCTATATGTCAACCACTGGCTTTATGATTATTAACTCATGCAAACTTTGAAGCAATCTGAAATCAATACATTAGTATTTCCTTATATAAGAAAACACTTAGACAAAGAAAAAGATGTTGAGTACATTGCACAATATCACAAAGTTCGTAAGCAGCAGTGCCAAGTCTGTCACTCAGAAATTATATTTCAGAATTTACATTCTCAATACTATGCTGTATCTTCCACATTCAACAACTGTGTGACCTCAGAAAGGTAACTAATGCCCTTTCATCCTAGCTGGGTTAACATTAGCCATACTAACTTCAAAGAGAGAACTTTTATGTAAAATATCCATTCTCCACAATGTTGTCCATTGCTTCTCATGGTCTACAGAGTTGAAAGCCTTTACATAGTCAATAAAGAACATATCTTTCTAGTGTTCTCTGGTTTCAGCCCAAATCCATCTGGTGTCATCCATGATAACCCTTGTTCCATGTGCTTATCTGAATCTAGCTTGGACCTCTGGAAGTTCTCTGTCAATGTACTGTTACAGCTGTTTTTAAATTATCTTTAGCAAAATTTTATTTTCATGTGATAATAATGATAGTGTACAGTGATTTCTGAATTCTGCTGGGTCACCTCTATTTGGAATTGGCACAAATATGGATGTTTCCAATCAGATGGCATAGATCCCTTCTAAATTTCTTGGCATAGTTCAGTGAGTGACTCCAATGCTGCCTCGGGTTGTTGAAAGATTTCAATTTGTATTGCACTAACTCACAGAGCCTGGTTCTTTGCCAATGCTTTCAATGCACCTTGGACTTCTACCTTCAGTACCATTAGTTCTTGATCATATGCTATCTCTTGAAATTGTTGAACATCGACCATTTCTTTTTGGTACACTAAGTCTGTGTATACTTTCCATATTCTCTTGATACTTTCTACATCATTCAATCTTTTCCCCTAGAATCCTTCAGTATTGAAAGTTAAAGCATGACATTTTTCTTCAGTTATTTCAGGTTGAGAAATGCTGAGCATGTTCTTCCTTTTTGGTTTTCTAACTGCAGGTCTTTGCAAATTTCATTTTAATATTGATTATTTTTTCTGGAGGTGCCCCTTGATATTTTCTGTTAAGCTTTTTTACCTCCTCAGTTCTTCCATTTGCTTTAGCATCTCTTTGGTGGAGAATTTCAGTGTCTCTTCTGAGACCTTCATTTTGGTCTTATCCTTCTTTCTTGTCTTCTTAATGACTTTTTGCTTTCTTCCTGTATGATGTTCTTGATGTCATCCCACGACATCAAATCTGTTCACAAGATGATCTGGAAATTCAGGTAGAATATGTTCAAGGTTATATATATGCTTTTGTGGACTTATTGTAATTTTCTTCAATTTCAACCTGAACTTGCATATGAGCAATAATAATCTGTTCCACAGTCTGCTCCTGGCCCAATTTTGGCTGATAATCTGGAGCTTTTCCATCATCTCTTTCCACAGATGTAGTCAATTTCATTTTTGTGTACTCCATCGAGTGAAGTCTATGTGTATAGTCTCTTTTATGTTGTTTAGAAAAGGCTTTTGCAATGAAGAAGTTATTGGTTTTGCAAAACTCTGTATGCCATCTCCAGGATTGCATCCATCATCAAAGCCATAATAATTTCCAAATACTCATCTTTCCTCTTTGTTTCCCACATTTTATTGCAATTTCCAATAATTATAAATAAATCTTGATGGCACACTTGTCCAGGTTCAGACTGGAAATTGGTAGAAATTCTTCAATTTCATCATCACTGATTACATACTATAGTGGTCAGTGTGTAAATTTGAATAATATTTGTATTAACTAATCTTTGTAAGGAGCTCTGGTAGCGTAGTGGTTATGATTCAGGCTGTGAACCTCAAGGTTGGCATTATGAAACTACCAGTGGTTCTGTGGGAAAAAGATGAGGCGGTCTGCTCCCATAAAGATTTACAGCCTCCGAAACCTTGTATAGGGTCGCTATGTGTTGAAATCAACTCGAAAGCACTTAACAACAACAACAACAATCTTCTTTGTAGACACATTGATATTATCCTGTCACAGAGGGCACTATACTTCAAGAAATGTTCTTTTGAAATGCTCTTTCTGATGATGATGCGATGCCATTCCTCTTCAATTTGTCATTTTCAGCATAGTAAACCATGTGATTATCAGATTCAAAATTGCCCATCGCAGTCCATCCCAGCTCACTAAATCCTAGGATATCAATGTTTATGCTTTCCATTTCATTTTTTAAAGCTTTTACTTTTCCTTGATTCATACTTCATACATTCCATGTTCCATTATTAATGGATTTTTATAGCTACTTCTCCTCATTTTGACTTTTGCTCCATCAGTAAATAAAGGTACCAAAAGCTTCACACCATTAGTGTAGTCACACTTAACTCTACTTTGATGAGGCAGTTCTTCTCCAGTTGTATTTTGCGTACCTTCCAACCTGAAGGGCTTATCCTCCGGCATTACATTTAATAATACTCTAGTGCTCTTCATCATATTTCACTATTCAATATTTTGGGGCTATCTGACAGTGTTCCTCTGCTATTCACAAGGTTCTAAGTGAATAAATATTTGGAAGTAGTCTATCTCTCCTCCTTCCTAGTCTGTCTTAGATGAAAAGGGTACACCATGGGTGACTGTGCTGGTATTTAAAATACTAGTTGCACAACTTCCAGAATCACAGTAACACAAAAGTCATCACAATACAACAAACTGACAGATGACTGGGAGATTCTGCCCATAGAATGCTTCAATAGAGCAACAGGAAATTTGAATTTTTTTTTTTTTTTTTT
>NW_006408613.1:3518804-3534481 GCF_000296735.1 Chrysochloris asiatica | reverse complement strand
TATTCCATTGCTATTTATGAGGTTTTCAGTGGATAACCTTTCAGAATGGTCCATCTCTTCTACTTTCTACTCTGCTTTAGACTGGAAGATCCACTGAAATCTGTCCATCATGGGTGATCCTGCTGGCTTCTAATATCAGTGCAACACACAAACCACCACAGTATGACAAACTGACAGAGGGATGGTGGAGAAACATATATTGTTGCTGTTGTTAGGTGCCATCGAGTCAGTACTGACCCATGGCGGCTTTATGCACAGCAGAACAAAACACTGCCTGATCCTGGGCCAACCTCACTACTGTTGCCACGCTTGAGTCCATAGATGCTGCCACTTGGCTAATACCATTTCATTAGAGGTCTTCTTCTTTTTCTCTGACCCTCTACCTTACCAAACATGATATCCTTCTCCAGTGACTGTTCCCTCCTGACAATATGTCTGAAGTATGAGAGAGGAAGTTTGGCCACCTTGGCTTCCAAGGAGCAAGAAACATATATACTTCATGCTTATTTTATGTTCTTGATAGAGTGCATTTGTAATCCCATGTAACATTTTTGTTGTTGTCCTTATTAGGTTGTTAGGTTTAAACCCACAGTGTCCCCTTGTTCCATGTGAACAACTGCTTGGTAGTTTATTTACTGGTTCCATATGAGCACAATAAAGTGTTTGGAGTTTGTGTTCTTCTCAGTATTATCTATAGTTTGTTATGATCTACACAAGCTAATCTTATCACACTCAGAGAAATCCAGGTAAATATCTCTCTGATATTCTTTGCTTTCACCCAAAATCCATCTGATCTCAGCAATGAAATCCCTTTTTTTTACATTCTTTTCTGAATCTGGCTTGAATTTTGGGCACTTCCCTGCCAATATATTGTGGCAATCATTTAAACATTTTTTTTCACCAAAATGTTACTTTCATGCGATATTAATGGTATTGCTAGATGATTTCTGCTTTCTATTGAATAATCTTTCTTTGGAGTGGGAATAAAAACAGATTTCTTCCATTTCAATGACCAGGTAGCTGGTTTCCAAAATAGGCAATTGAGTACCTCCAGCACCACTTCAGTTTGCTGAAAATTGTCAATTTGTAATCCATTACTTCCTGGAAATTGTTTTCCCAAAGCCATAAGTAGAGCTTGGATTTACCCTTCACTAGCATCAGTTTTGGGCATATGTTACCTCTTTAAATGGTTGAAGGCTGACCTTTCTTTTTTGTCTTTTTAAATATTTATAATGACTCTATTTATTCCTTCCATCTTCTTTTGATACTTCCTGCATCTTTCAATATTTCATCCATGGAATCCTTCAATATTTCAACCTGAGGTTTCAATTTTTATTTCAGTTTTTCCTGTTCAAGTAATCTGAACTTGTTCTTCCCTTTTGGTTTTCTAACGCTGAGTCTTTGCACATTTCATTATAATACTTTGAGTTGTTTTCTTGAGAGGATCTTTGAATTCTTCTGTTCATTTATTTTACTTCATCATTTTCTTCCTTTCTCTTTAGGTATTTTACATTCAAAATAAATTTCAGATCCTCTCCTAACATTCATTTTGATCTTTTATTTCAGTCTTGTCTTTTTAATGGCCTTTGGCTTTCTTCATATATGATGTCATCCCAAACTTGTGTGGTCTTCAGTAATTAGTGTGCAATGGGTCAAATCTATTCTTTTTTTTTTTTTTTTAACTTTCTATTGTGAATTGAGTGAAGGTTTACAGAGAAGATCATCAGTTTTACATTCAACAAATCATATACTTTGCATCATTATATGGTTGCAAAGCATATAATGAAGTAAAAGATAAATCCTCACAACAGGACCAATAAGCAACACTGTTATAAACAGTGCACGACTGAAGTTGTCAAGAATTGAAAATTACATTTGGATGCACAATCATCACCCAGGGAAATGAAAGTCAAGAAATTAAACAACATTTTGTATAGGGAAAATCTGGTGCAAAATATCTTTTTAAAGTGTTAAAAAACCAAAGATGTCACATATGCAGAGACATTTGTGAATCTGAGCCAAACCATGATATTTTCAACTGCCCCATTTACATGTAAATGATTAACAATAAGAAAGAATGACCTAGGAAGAATTAATGCCTTTGAATTATGGTACTGGTGAAGACTATTAAATATATCACAGACTACTATAACCTCAAAGAAAAAGAAAGAAAATGTAAAGGAAAATTATTTTTAACTGTTGTTGTTGTTGTGTGCTGTGGACTTGGTTCCGACCCATAGCGACCCTGTACAGGGTTTCCGAGGCTGTAAATCTTTATGGGAGCAGAAAGCTTCATCTTTCTCCCGTGGAGCGGCTGGTAGTTTTGAGCTGCTGACTTTGGGGTTCGCAGCCCAATTCGTAACCACTACGCTACCAGAGCTGGATGGTAATCTATAAGAAAGTGTTTAATTAGAAAATTACCATCTTACAAAACCAATATAATAACTGAATTAGGCAAGAGATTTTGGGGAGGTTGTTGAATGATAAATATTAATACAAATATGGACTTACCTTCCCATACATTGTTTACTAATTAAAAAGTAGAAAATATATCATTGCAATGAAATGATTTGCACATCACCACCACCACCACCTTGAATAAGTCCTGGTGTGGCACTGTGGGTTAATACACCAGACTGCAAAGCAGTTTGAACTGCAAGGTCGGTGGTTCAAGCTCACCAGTTGCTCCTTGAAAACTCTATACAGTGTTGCTATGGGTCACACTTCACAACATCCAACACCTTGAATAAGTGACAACAATTTTCATTACTAATAATGGAAAAAAAACGACAATTGTTGCTGTTGTTAAGTGACATTGAGTAGATTTCGACTCATAATGAACCTGTATAAATAAACTGAGGAGAGGTTGATGAGTTTGCACTATAGAGGTTGTGGCTAGCAAAATCTAGCATATGTATATGCGATGCAATAAGAAGTATTCTTGCCAAAGTTCTTGAAGCTGAGTATCATCTAAACGTAATTGTTCATTGGAAATTTAGGGATATAGGGGACATAGGAAACAACCTAAACAAAGTAGCTTGGATTCATCAGGAAGATAAAGCCATAACAAAAAGGATTAACATTTAAAGAAACTAAAGTGATAAAATAAGCAAATGCAAATCTATGAATATTAATTGATTCCTGTTTTGAAAATTAAAATAGAAGATATAAAATCAAAGACTTTTAAAAAGGCTATAAATATCTTGTGTGAAATGGAGAAATTCTAATACCAACTGAAAATTAGTATTATGGAACTACTGTTAAATATCTTCAGTTTGGTAATATGATGCTTATATAGGGAGAAGTCATTATTTTTAGGAGATTCACTCTAAACAATTTAGAATTTAGTTAACACATACAATTTCCTTTAAATTAAATTAAATATAGCAATATAGAGAAAGGAAGCAAGTTGCTGAATCTAGGTGATAGATTCATAGGTGTAATAAACAAACTTTGCTGAGTGTTTGTATATTATCATAATAAAAAGTTTGAGACAACTGTTCAGAGAGGGAAAAAGCCTTAGAAATAATTAATCACTTCTAAGAGGAAAAGAGGAAGACCCCCAGTGAGATGGATTGACAAAGTGGCAGTATCAATGGGCTTAAGCATGGCAACAATTGTGATGTTGGCCCAGGATTGGATAGTGTTTCATTGTTGTAGACAAGGTTGCTATGAGTTGGTACCAACTCGATGGCACCTAAGAACAACAATTGTATCTGTTCTGGTGTGGTGCTGTGGACTAATGTGCTGGACTTCAAAGTTGCTTGAACCTCAAGGTCAGTGGTTCAAGCTTACCAGCCACTACTTGGAAACCCTATACAGGGTCATGATAGGTCTGAACCAATTTGACGGCACTTAACAACAACAACAACCATATCTGTTTGCTGCTTTACTGACTGTCTAGAGAATTTGGGTTTCAGACTCTTAATTCTACCTATCTATCTGTCTACTTCTTTTCTTTGTTTCTTTCTCTATCAATCTTCAGTTCCTAAAAACATCAATTCGTAATGTGTTTTGAAATATTTCATTGTGAAGTGGGTGAAGGTTTACAAGACAAGATAATCAGTTTTACATTCAACAAATCATACAAGAAATATTGTAATATCCTCCATGTAACAACACTTCATCCTATGGTTATTATTTCCATTCCACCATGTTTCCCATCCCTTTTCAACTTTGTCATAGGTAAATGTCCTCTTGATCTTGAATGGTTGACCATTTCATGGTGAATCTTAAAGGTTTTAAAACAAATCCTACAAGACATTATTTCCTCACAATCCTTCTATTATTCCTCCTTGGCAAAATGTCAACTCTAAGTGAATGTTGAGTAGTGCCTGGAAAAATCACTTCACTTCCTATGTAAGTCTTTAGGTATCGTCTTCTATGGTATCCTTCAGAAATCTCTGCTAGTTTCCACTGTGCTGGCAGATCTTTTTGTATCTCCTTACTAGTATCTCACTCATTCCACAGAAGGTAATTCAAATTTTTTTTATTCTCCTTAACCTTTGGACTCCTTTTGCACTAATTTTTGGCAGGTTAACTTGCCTAAATAACTTATAAATTACTCCATCTGTGAAGCTTCTCCTACTGTCCTAGGACTTAGTTGTTGCTAAGCGCTTTCGAGTCAACACGTAATCATATGGACCCTGTAAATTGTTGCCCGAGCAGAAAGTCTCATCTGTCTCCCACAGAGTAGCTGGTGAGCTTGAACTACCGACCTTGTGGTTGGTAGTCCAGTGCTTATCTTAGAAAGCTACTGAATTCCCAGGACTTGATCAGGGCCCCTCTTTATTATATTCTAACATTGTGTGTCTCTCCCATGATAGCACTTACCATACTACACTGCAACTACCTATTTACTTCTTTGGATCTCCCACTAGACTATAACCTCCATGAAGGCAGAAATTACATCTAGCACTGGGCACACTTTCTGGTATATAGAGGATTCTCAGTAAGTGCATGCTTAATGGATAAAAGCATCCTGACACTTTTTTTTCAGCCTCATTGATAAGCAATGTTTGTCCTTTGAACATTTTCAGGACCAAGAACTCACTGAAACCAGAGGAAGCTTATTTCATTTTCAAATAGGTCATTTCATAATGTGTGAAAATCTGCTTTCTCAAAGTTTCAGTCCTTTGACCTCTTTTTGTCTTCTAAAACAACACAGCATGAATTTAATCCCTTATCTTTTCTAATATTTGGAGACAATTTCTGTGATAAACATTTCCATTCCTTTACCTTTTTCTCAATTGACAATAAAACAAGTCCTACCACAATTCCAGCCGTTCTCAGCTTTCATACATTCTTTGAATTCTTAAAGAACACTTCCTGCATACCACCCAATATGCTAGGCAGTAAGTATATACTAATGAATGCTTGCCTACCATTAAACACTGTCAGCCATGATGACAGACAGTAAATCAACTACTCGTGATTTACCTAAATGTTATGTTGTCTGCTCCAACTCTCACATTCCTTTTTTGACAAATAAAAACATTTAAAATTTTTTTCTTCTTCCTTGAGGAAATTAAATTATAGATGTAAGTAGTTATATAAGTCTGTCAAAACAGAAATGAAGTTTCTTTAGCCATTTTTGTTCTTAGTAAACCTATGATCAATTATAAACTACACATTTTTTCTCTCTCATTATTCAAAAACTACTCAGAGTCTAGTTTTGAATTTTGTATTGAAAGTAAATGAATTGTTATTACATAATTAAATCCTGGTGTGTGTGGTATTGTAGGGTAAGCACTGGACAGCTAACTGAATGGTCAACAGTTCAAACCCACCAGCCAATCCTCATAAACACTAAACAGGGTTGCTATGAGTCAGAACTGACTCCACAGCACTCAACAACTCCTTTAATTAGTTGACAATCATAATGGTATTTTTCTACCCCTGTCGTCTGGCATCTTTCCCATTTACTGAGACCTCATCCTGAGTAGTGACTACCTGCCCCTTTCCCTATGGCAAAGCAATATCAGACCCAGAGTTTCAGTAGGAACAGAGGCTGGTGCCAAGGATTCTGGAGTGTCTGAGAAACTTTGCTTCCTATAGTTTCTATGTCTTTCCTACGTAGTAACTTATGTGAAATTAGGAAACTCCATGAAGCGGGGTAGTGATAATGTAAATTTTGCATGGATGTTCTGAAGATTAAATGGAGTAATGAATACAACATTATATATAGTAACAGGTACATATTAGATATTCAATAAATATTAGCATAAAATTACTATTTATTAAATGCTATTGTTATTGTTCTTAGTTGTACACAAATAAGTGTACAAGAGAATGAAATAGTGTCTGGTCTGGTGCCATGCTCACAATCAGTGCTATTTGAGGTCATTGGTGCAGCCAGTGTGTTAATCCATCTCACTGAGGATCCTCCTCTTTTCACTAAACTTCTATTTTATGAAGCATGATTATCAGCTCGTTTTCGGAAGTGGATCAATGGGCCTTTCTTCCTCATTTGTCTTGTCTGGAAACACTGCAGAAACCTGCCTACAATGAATGATCCTGCTGGCATTTGAAATAGTAGTAACATAGCTTCCAGCATCACAGCAACACACAAGCCAACACAGTATAATTAGTTGGTCATCATGCTTGGTACAACATATGGGTGTGAGTTTTTACTGTGCATACATTGTTGTTGTTAAGTGCTGATCCTACAGCACCACACCAAGAGTCAAATATATATATATATATTTATATATATATTTGTTGCTATTGCTAAGTGCTGTTGAGTTGGTTCTGACTCATGGTGACCCTGTGTAGAGTTTCTGAGGGGCGACTGGTAGATTTGAACCACCAACCTTACAGTTAGCAGTCCAGTACTGATCCTATGATACCATACCATATATGTATGGCATACATATGTACGGTAGTCCTGGTGTGGCAATGTGGGTTAATGTGCTAGATTGCAAAGTCAGTTTGAATTTAAAGATTGGTAGTTCAAACTCACCAACTGCTCTTTGGAAATCCTATACAGGGTTGTTATGGATCAGAACCGACTCGAATGTACTTGTTCCTTTGCATTAATCTCTATTTTGACCTTTTGTAAGCTTTGGTTTCTTCAATAATAAAAAAGGAATTTTCATAAATTCCCAACTTTAATAAAATAATAGATGTTTTGTCCCCAGTTTTTAAAAGATGTATAAGATGGAGTATATGAAGGTTTGTAAAATCTTAACTTCACTCTGGTTATATTGAAACACCTGTCCACATCCACCACTGATGACAACACTGATCATGCAGGTAAAATGATTTTGTTGAATAGACAAGTAACAGTGACTATGTGGCAAATCATTTGCAAATTGGACATGGCTCTGCCTATGAAATAATCTATGACAGATTTGGATTTCAAAAAATTTGTGTGCCTCCCACCCCACTCTCCAAAAAATAAAAACAAAACCCAACAAACAGAGAATAGAAGTAAATACTGTTGAATGATTATGCATGGAGGAGACTGCAAGCATTGCAATGGGAAACGATGAGTGTAAAACCTATGTTCTCCCATGTAAACTATCACTCAATTCACAATAAAAACTTTTAAAAAAGTTTGTGTGAGATGGGTACCAAAGCAACTCAGGGAAGAGTATAAACAGAAACATTTGGCTATCTGCAAACAAGATTTGGACTGATACTTGAAAGAAGGTAAAAGTTTCTTGAGAAAAATCATTACTGTTTCATGACATGGCTTCATCACTATAAGTCTGAGAGTAAACGAAGAGTATGGAATGGCAACATCCTTAATCACTGACCAAGAAAAACTTCAAAAGTCAACCTTCAGCTGGAAAATTGATGCTTAAAGATTTCTGGGATTCTCAAGGGTCAGTATTGGACCACTATCAAGCAAAAGGTTCACCAATCAACATTGCTTATTACAGTAACATTCTCACTGAAGAGCTGAAGTCTAAACTTGAGATTAAATACAGACGACAGCTATTCAAGAGCATTGTGATCTTCCATTAACAATGCACATCCACACACCTCTACTCACACTGCTGACACTCTGCAAAAACTTCATTTTGAGGTGTGAAAGCATCCTCCCTGTGGTCCTGATCTTGCTCCATTGGACTTTCACCTTTTTGGTTCCCTGAAAGCAGCCCTTAGAGGATGAAGAGTCACCTTTGATGAAGAAGTGAGGACAGCAGTGCATTCGTGGCTCACAGCTTAGCTTTAAAACATTTTTAAGTAACGAATATGAAAGATCGTTGACAGATGGGCAAAGTGTATTGAAAAGGATGATAATTAGGTAAAAAATTATGTATTTGTCTTTTCTAAAAGTTGATTAAAATAAATTTGACAGTCAGAGTGCGGAGATTTTTTGACTCCCATTATTCTGCAGATGACTGTACTTTCAAACTTTTTGGCCTATATATTAATGCTGTTTGAATTTTTCAGGTACT
Organism: Chrysochloris asiatica; assembly: GCF_000296735.1. Lineage (NCBI taxonomy): Eukaryota > Metazoa > Chordata > Mammalia > Afrosoricida > Chrysochloridae > Chrysochloris > Chrysochloris asiatica. The sequence goes on along the minus strand of NW_006408613.1, from coordinate 3,526,073 downwards.
AATATTCAGGGAGTCTCATAATTTGATATTGATTGAAGAATTGCTCTCAAACTTTGCTCAAAACACAGCAGGCAGATTCGAATGCATGCAAAACATAGACACTATCCGCCCCCCCACCCCCGCCAGTTTTAAAAAGCAATGGATACAAATATAAAAGAAGAGCAAATGGCACGCTGTGTTCACAGATTATAACAGCTTTTAAACACATGATATGAAAATAGCATGGGTGCTAAAGCTTTCTTGTTGGAAACAGGAATGAAGTTTCCTATTTATTAATGATAAAGCTCAAATATCTGAATTGGATACTTTGGATAACTTGTTTTATCATATTTTATTCATTATGGAATTATTTAAATCTTCTCTAGTGTATTATTCCAGTTGAAAAGATTTTATAGCAACTTTCATTCTCTTCAAGGCAATAGCTGTTAATGTGTGCTATCAAGTCCATTCCAAGTCATAGTGATCTTATGTTGTTGTCATGCTGGGTTTGATCTGCTGAACTTGCAGTTAGCTGTCCAGTGATTATCCTACAGTACCGAAACGAAGCAGACTTCAGTGATTTTATTTGTTGTTATTAAGTGCCCTCAAGTTGGTTCTGACTCATAATTACCATCTGTAAGGTTTCCAAGAAATGGCTGTTGGGTTTGAACCACTAACCATGTGGTTCAAAATGACTTTGTAGTCCAGTGTTTATCCTACAGTGCCACATGAGAATTCTAGTGATTTTATAGGACAGCGTAAAACTATATCATAGCGTTTCTAGGCTGTAATCGTTATGGCAGCAGATTATCAGATCATTTCTTCTGAAGAACTGCTGGTGGATTTGAACCAGCAACCTTTTGGTTAGTGGTCAAGTTGTTAACCTTTGAGCCAGCAGGGCTCCTTTAATGTCAACCCACCAAGAAAAGGCTTCTTGGCATAAAGACGCTTAAATTCAGTGTAGCCTAAAAGCAGTTACTCAAATCAATAAAATACAAGATAGAAACAAGTCATTTCAATGTTGAGGTGGTTCAAGGTATGAAGAGACCAAATGTAGTTGAGTAGACTGAGAAGTTCCATAGACATAATATCAACAGTTCTAAACCTAGACTGATTATAATATTTTAATCTAGATGTAGGGAGGGCATAGTTAGCAAGAGTATGAAGAATTAAAACAGGCAATGGTTACAAAGAACTAAAGCAGGAGTCCTGGTATGGCACTGTTGGTTAATGTGTTGGGTTGCAAAGTCAGTTTGAACTGCAAGGTCAGCAGTTCAAGCTCACCAGCTGTTCCTTGGAAACCCTATACAGAGTCACTACAGCTCAGAACCCAACTTGACAGCACTTAACAACATCAACAACAAAGCAGGCAAATAGCAAGTGTTTGATCATTGGTGGGAGTTAAGGGTATTTTGGGGGAAGAGAATGCATTTTAAATGGAAAGTGGTTCTGAAATAATTTTGAGCCTTGACTTCTAGGCTAATACCCTTTTGTTAAAAACAAAACATAATATTTTTATACTCATATGGACTCCTGGTGTGGCACTGTTGGTTAACGCGCTGGACTGAAAAGCCACTTGTACCAGGACGCCTGAGGTTCAAGTTCACCAGGTGCTCCTTGGAAACCCTATACAGGGTTGCTATGGGTAAGAACCTGACTCAACAACACTTAACAACAACAACATGTTCAGGATATAATATAGATATTTTGAACATTTTTGAGTATAGTTGTAAGATGCATACAGTTTTTGTTCAGGACATTTTACAGAGAGAATTCAAAATATAAACATAGCACACTAGTGTGGCACTATAGGATAAACACTGGATTGTTAATTGCGAAGTAGGCAGTTCAGACCCACCAGCCCTTCATTGGAAACCCTTCACAGGGTCACTATGGGTCAGAACCAACTTAACAGTATCCAGCAACAACAACATATATACCTACAGGCAGAATTAGAATGGGAAGAGATCAAAATGGTCAGATTAGTCGGGAGACTAATTTAATAGTAAAGGGAAGGAATAATTTAAAAATAAATTGTTATAAGTAAATCTTTCTTAACAAGTACATTTATCTAAAATATAGTTAAAACAAACTTGCTAACTTACAATTTAACAGAAAGAAGTAAAAAATATGACTGATTTCAGGCTAACTAAAGAATTAATTTTTTTTCTAAAATTAAATGACATTCACAGGTCTTTTTATTTTCATGACCTTAGAATAGATGCTAAATATTAATAGTTTTCAGGTTTAAGAGCATTTTAAAACGTGAGGCTGTGTAATTTGTAGGTCATAACATTTAATTTAGTAGATTAATTCTAATAAGCCGAATATCTGTTTCTTAAATATTCAACCAAGATCAAGTCTCTAAAAATGGGTTTTCAAAAAGAATATGGTATATGTGGTAACATTCATACTTGATATACTTTCTAGTGGTGAAGAGGAGTTAGATTTTCCTTGCTAATGAGATGACAGTATTCTTTGAGGATATCCAATTCTCCTCTTCCCCATGTGTACAATTTGATTGAAGACAGACTACATTCCAGAAACACAAACTGGTTTTACATATTTGCTTCTTTTCTTCATAAAAGATGAATGTGAATGGTAGATATGTTTTGAATTATAGTTTCATCAGAGCGAAAAGTTCTTGGTTATTATAACATATGTGTTGTGAACCTCTCAATTCTTGCCAGTAAAGTAGTAATTGGATTCTTCAAATAAATTAGCTATATATATGAAGACATTAATCAGTTTCTTTGAAATCATTCCAGGATCTTCCTTGGTCTGTTCAAAGAACTTGCTGGACTTTTCTACACTGATCCTTGCCAAGTTTATACAGATAAAATGTTACCTCACTGTGCAAGTGGGAATTACCTACTAAGCCAATATCATTTCCAATCTTGCTGTTTTATTATGCTTTGAATCATCTTTCCTCCTCTATTCCTCTGTCCCTTTCTTTCTCTCCCCCACTTTCTTCCTTTGGGCTTCAGATTTCTTCAGAGTTCTCATGTCTTTGGTTTACCTACTTCACAGACTCTTGGACCAAGGCCACACATTAGCCTGACTAGAACCAATTTTATGAAGCAAAACCTTCAGAATGCAACAACAAAATTGAAGTTAGAGAGAAACAAGTTTTGGTTAGCATTACTGAGTCTCAGTTTCTTTATCAGCATGAAAGCAAAGTCTTTTTATAAAAAATCAGTCAGATAAGTCTAGATTCTTTCCTTTACTCCTATTGGTTTTCTTCAGCTGAATACAATGTGGTGGGGAGAACACTGACTCAATTACATAAACTGTGTTGATTATGATTCTCTACTTGAATGGTAGTGCTAACAATCCAAGCACAGTCTCTGGAGCCCTGCAGCACCAGTGGTTTGTGGTTTTCTAACTAAGTAAACCTTTCACTTGGAACAAAAGCACATTCTTTATAACTTCTATAAGCATTTATACTAACAGGTTTTATGCAGTGAATGGATTTATGTTCATACTTTGGAACAAATGCCTGAAGAGAAACAGGAAGCGCAGAGAGCTAGAAATGATGCTGAGTGTTCATGGAACCAAATTCTACTGCCAGGAATGTTTCTTTTATCCAGACATCCAGTGAGAGTCTAGAAAGCTTTTAATGCTTTTTTCCCCTCTCCACTTATTAAACCCTCTAATAGATACTTTGGATTAACTGCTCTGCATTTTGTTTCAATATTGACATTTTCATAAAATGGGCTTAATGCAGACCTCTCAAGTTTTCTCTCTACCAGTTGTTTGACTTTGGGTGGGTTGTTCAGTTCTGTTCAGAGTTCATCTGCTCATCAATAAAATGAAAATAATAAAATCTGACTCTTCTACCTCACCAGTTCAGACACATTCATTAAAGAGCTTAATATACCACCATAACTCATTGCCAGAAAGTTGATTTCAATTCATGGTGAACCTACAAACCAAGCTACAACTGACCCATAGAGTTTCTAAGGATGGAAATCTTTACAGAAGCTTCCACATCTTTTTCCTATGGAGAAGCTGGTGAGTTTGACTGGTTAAGTCAAATGCTTTAACCACTATGCCACTGTGGCTCCTTTTCATAAATCAAATGCATGTAATTATAATATCACTTCACTGAATATTTTTTAAATGTCAATAACATAAAAAAGCACATATTAATTTAAAAATTGAATGTTACACTAATTGTTAAAGACCAAGTTACATTACAGTTATGACACGAACATAAGGAATGTCACGCTAGATTAATAAGTAACTATGCTTGCATCTACCATCACCACTCATGGAATTAGCAGTCAAGAAATCAGATGACATATTACATTAGGCAAATTTGCTGCACAAGATCTCTTTAAAGTGTTCAAGTGCGAAGACATCAGTTTGATGACGAGAGTGTGCCTAATACAAGCCATGAAATTTCCAGTAACCTCATATTCACTGGTAGCATAGTGGTTACGAGTGGGGCTGCCAACCTCAAGGTCTGCAGTTCAAAACTACCAGAAGTTCCTCAGGAGAAAGATGAAGCGTTCTGCTTCCGTAAAGATTTACAGCTTCAGAAACCCTGTGCAGGGTCACTATGAGTCGTAACTGACTCCACAGTACTTAACAACAACAACAACATATTCAAAAGAAAGTTGGACAGTGAACAAGGAAGACCATAGAAGAATTGACACATTTGAGTTATAGTGTTGGAGAAGAGTACTAAAAGTACCATGGACTGCTGGAAGAACAAACAAATCTGTGTTGAAAGAAATATAATCAGAATGCTCCTTGGAAGTCTGGATGGCATGACTTCGTCTTTCATACTTCAAACATATTGTCAGAAGTTACCAGTCCCTGGAGAAGGACCTCATGCTTGATAACATGGACTGTCAGTGTAAACGAGGACGATCCTCAATAAGATGGATTGGCACAGTGACAGCAGCAATGGGCTAATGCTTAACAATGATTGTGAGGATGGCATAGGACCAGGCAGTGTTTTGTTCTGTTATGCATAACATCACTATGAGTTGGCATCTACTCTACAATACATAATAATAAAACCATTCTGCCTATGACATTGGCCTAAACCAAAATCCAAACTCATTGCCTTCAAGTCAATTTCTACTCATAGTGACCCTATAAAACAAAGTAGTATTGGCTCATAAAGTTTCCAAGGCTGTAGTCTTTAACTCCTAGTCTAGCACTATTGAGTAAGCACAGGACTGACAGTTTGGTTTGAACTGCAGTGTTGGAGGTTCTAACCTGCCAGTCGCTCCACAAAAACCCTGTACAGGGTCGCAGTGAGTCCAAATCTACTTAACAACGTAACAACACTCTTTAAGGAAGCAGACAGGCACATCTTTCTTCCATGGAGTAGTTGATGAGTTAAAACTTCTGACTTTTTTGTTAATAGCTGAGTGTTTAATCACTGTGCCCTCAGAGTTGCTTTGACACTTGTGTCAAGGGATAAACTGAGGAACAGTATGATTGAAATTTGTTATTTTGAATAATATGTCCCCTAACTTCCCCAAACTAAAGTCCTAACCCCTGTACCTGTGAATATGAGCTGGTTTGGAAAATTGGATATTTCTGTTGTTATTGGTTAAGTTAAACTAGGTCATACTAGAGTAGGCTGGGTCTCAATCCCTTCTGAGTGGTATCTTACAAAAGGAAAACAAACAGATTGACCATATGTGAGGGTTTTTCTACAATCCAAGGAATGCCAAGAAAAAACCTGGGGCTACCTGGCTTTCTTGTCACATTTGTTTGACTACAAGGCAGTTATTCAAATATAACAAGGGATTTAAAATTAGGAAAAGTGTGCCCCAACATTGTATTCTTTCATCATAATTATTCAATTTATATGCTGAGCAAATAATCTGAGAAGCTGGATTATATGAAGAAAAAACATGACATCAAGATTGAAGGAAGACTCATTAACAACCTGCAATATGCAGATGACACAACCTGGGCTGCTGAAACAAAGAGGACTTAAAATACTTACTGATGAAGATCAAAGACCACAGCCTTCAGTGTGGGTTGCATCTCAACATATAGAAAACAAAAACCCTCACCACTGGACCAATAAACAACATTCTTATCAACTGAGAAAAGATTGAAGTTGTCAAGGACTTCATTCTTCTTGGATCAACTATCAACACTCACGGAAGCAGCAGTCAGGAAATCAAACAACATACGGCATCAGGCAAAACTGCTGCACAAGACTAGTTTAAAGTGTTGAAGAGCAAAGATGTCTGTTTGAGGACTAAGGTGTACTTGACCCTAGCTAGAGTATTTTCAATAACCTCATATGCATGTGAAAGTTGGACAGTGAATAAGGACAATTGTAGAAGAACCAATACATTTGAGTTACAATGTTATAGAAGAATAATGAAAATACTATGGACTGCATAAAGAACAATCAGATCTGTGTTGGGAGAAGTACAGACAGAGTACTCCTTGAAAGCCAGGATGACCAGACTTCATCTCTCATACTTTGAACACATTATGAAGAGGGACCAGTCACTGGAGAAGGATATCATGTTTGGTAACATGGAGGGTCTGAGAAAAAGAGGAAGATGCCCAACAAAATGGATAGGCACAGTTGCAGCAGCAATGTGCTCAGGAAAAGCAATGATTGTAAGGTTTGCCCAGGACTGAGTAGTGTTTCGTTCTGTTGTACATATGGTCTTTATGAGTAGGTACCAACTTAATGGCACCTAACAACAGCAACAACCTGGTGTGGAATCATAGGATAAGCATTCAACCTCAAGGTTGGTTTGAACTGCAAGGTCAGTGGTCCAAACTCATCACCAGCACTCCTTGAAAATCCTATATAGAGTCAGTATGAATCAGAAACAACTCGACAACACTTAACAACAATAACAATCCAAAACTGAAGGAGACAAGGACAGATCTTGCCGTAGAATCCATGGAGAGAAAGCATAGCCCTGTCCAATGCCCTGAATTCAAACTTACAGCCTTCAGAATTATAATACAATAAATTTCTGTTTTTTCAAGCCATCCACTTTATTGCCTTTTATTATATAAGTCATAGAAAACTAAGACAATATACAAAATGAGCATTTATGATATTTTGAAAATTATTATTAGTACCTTTTAAGTTATATTTCTATCATCTAAATTTCTTTCAAACTCCTCAAATTTTTTACACATTTTCAATCTGCATCACATTGGCAGGGATAATCATTTTTATTGCCATTGTTGTTGTTGTTGTTGTTAAGTGCCGTCGAGTCGGTTCTGACCCATAGCGACCCTGTACAGGGTTTCCGAGGGTGTAAATCTTTACGGGAGTAGAAA
>NW_006408613.1:3511892-3513380 GCF_000296735.1 Chrysochloris asiatica | reverse complement strand
CATTAAGTATGGATCTTCCAAAGAAAGGTGATCGAAAAGAATATGTCATTAGTATAACATGCAAGTAAAACTTTGCTGAAGGTAATTCAAAACCAGCTGCAAGTACATCAAAAGGGAACTGCCAGAAATTCAAGCCAGATTCAGAAGAGGATATGCAAGGAAGGATATTTTTGTTGAAGTCAGATGGATCTTGGCTAAAAGCAGAAAATACCAGAAAGATATTTACCTGTGATTTTTTGACTATGCAAAGGCTTTGCAGTGTGTGGAACATAACAAGCTATGAATACCAATATTCAAGAACACTTCATTTTGTTCATGAGGAACATGTACATAGACCAGGAAACAGTTGTTTGAAAAGAACAAGGGGACACTGAATGATTTAACATCAGGAAAGGTATGTGCCAGGGTTGTATTCTTTCACCCTACATATACAATCTGTATGCTGAGTAAATAATCTGAGAAATTGGATTATATGTAGAAGAAATGTGCCATTAGGATTTGAGGAAGACTCATTAACAACCTGTGATACACAGATTATACTACCTTGCTTGGGAAGAGGATTTACAATACTTACTGGTAAAGATCAAAGACCACAGCTCTGGGTATGGGTGACATCTCAATGTAAAGAAAAAAAAAAAACCCAAAACATCCTCACCACTGGATTAATAAATACTATCATGATATATGGAGAAAAGTTTGAAGCTATCAAAGACTGCATATGCTGCTTGTATCCACAAGCAATGCTCATGGAATCAAATGACATATTGCATTAGGCCAATCTTCTGCACAAGACATCTTTGAAGTGTTCAAGAGCAAAGATATCAGTTTGAGGACTAATGTGTGCTCAACCTAAGCCATGGTATTTTCAATTGTGTCATATGCATGTGAAAGTTGGGAAATGAATAAGGACAACTATACAAGAATAGATACATTTGAGTTATGGTGTTGGAGAATATTGAAGGTACCATGGACTGTGAGAAGAACAAACAAATTTGTTTTGAAAATCCTGCCAGAAGCATACCATGCTCCTTAGAAGCCATGATGGTGAGACTTGGTCTCTAATACTTTGGCTATGTTATCAGGAGGGACTAGTCCCTAGAGAAGGACATCATATTTGTTAAAGTGAATGGTCAGGGAAAAAGATGTGGATCCCCACCGAGATGGATTGGCACAGTGGCATCAGCAATGGACTCAATTGTAACAATTGTAAGGATGGGCCAGGGCCAGGAATTGCTTCATTCTGATATGCATAGCATTGCTATGAGTGAACCTGATTCTACTAAACTTAAGAACACACTTTGAAACTAAAATTTAACTTCATATTATAAATTTTGCACTATTTGACTCAATCGCACACTACTAAATAAATATTTTCAAGTTCCACAACATGAACTCTCAAATTAGTCAACTGGGCTTCTGATTAAGTCAACTTCCCTGCCTGCGAAAGTTTTTCTACTTTTGGACTGGCTTCTTCTTTTCTCGTGACTA
>NW_006408613.1:3501025-3511792 GCF_000296735.1 Chrysochloris asiatica | reverse complement strand
CTGTACAGGGTTTCCGAGGGTGTAAATCTTTACGGGAGTAGAAAGCCTCATCTTTCTCCCGCGGAGTTGCTGGTAGTTTCGAACCACTGACCTTAAGGTTTGCAGCCCGATTCGTAACCACTACGCTACCAGAGCTCCTTTATTGCCATTAGTCTTCCCCAATCTATATTTTAAAACTAAGGAGCTCTGGTAGTGTAGTGGCTATGAGTTTGGCTGCTAACCTCAAGGTCAGCAGTTTGAAACTACCGGCCATTCCACAGGAGGAAGATGAGGCTTTCTGCTCCCATAAATATTTACAGCCTCAGAAAATCCTCTGCAGGGTTGCTTTGAGTCACACCACCACCATCACCATGTTTAATAAAGGGAGGAGTAGTAATCTTACATTCCAGAAACAGAGACCCCCTAAGACAATCAATACAGGAGAGCATGAATAGAACATGGACCCTAACCAGAGAATCAGCAACACCAGAGTTGGAGACAGAGGTGATGGCATGGAGAGATAGAGTTGCTGAGGACTCTGGACTCATGGAAAGAGAAAGGCTGTGTGCTGGCAGCCAGGAAGGAGGCTTTCCGAATGTGCCCTTTGGTTATTTAGTATGGTAATATATTCCTGAGTGTTTTTGTGTACATTGAATAAAAAACTCCAGAAGGAATAGAAGCAAATACTGTTAAATGATTATGCACAGAAGGGATTGTAATCATTTCAATAAAACAAAACACGATAGGATGAGTGGAAAATCTATGTTCTACCATCTAAACTATCATTCAATTCACAATCCAAGCCTTAAAAACAAAAATAAAACACACACACAAAAAACTATATGTTTAATCATAAAATTAACCCCTTAAAGTAAAATGGAATACTAGAGAAAATTATAATTATAGGATTAGAAATGAAACATTAGTTTCATAATATATATCTGCCTGGAGTACAGATAACTCGACAGACTGAAGATATCATGTTTGCCTAGAATAAAGATAGAAATCCTGGTGTGGCGCAGTAGGGTAAGTTAAGGGCTGCAAAGTTGGTTTGAACTACAACGTTAGTAGTTCAAACACACCAGCCACTCCTTTGAAACCCTATACTGGGTTGCTATGGGTCAGACCTTAACCTAAAGCACTTAACAATAACACCAATGTAAGAAAGATAAGTTCACAGACATCAGACTGGCTAGTATGATTTTTTGTGTGTGTGTCCACCGGGGCTCCAGAAATTCATAGGACAATTCCATTATCTTTTAATTCCATGTTTTCTACAAACTTTTTTAAACCCCCTCATATATGTGTCTGGGCTTCTGGTATGATGCTGTAGGATCAGCACTACACTGCAAACCACGAGTTCAACAGTTCCAAAATACCAACTGTTCTTCAGAAACCCTATACAGAGTCAATATGAATCAGAAACAACTCAATGGCACTTAAAAACATGTGTGTATATGCGCACACACATATAGTGCCAAAGACTGAGAAATGCATCAATTCTTCTAAGATCTTCCTAATATATATAAGTGTCCAACTTTCACACGCATATGAGGCCATTGAAAAATATCATGGCTTGGGTCAGGTGCACCTTATTCCTCAAACTGACATCTTTGCTCTTAAACACTTTAAAGAGGCCTGGTGCAGCATATTTGCCTTATGCAATATGTCTTTTCTTGACTGCTGCTTCCACGAGTATTGATTGTTAGTGCTTAGTTTTCCAAAAATTCAAGTTATGGAAAGGTCACAAAAATAATTTTAGAAGCTACTTAAATCAAGGTAGAAATATAGTTTAATGAGCTTGTGGGGCAAGTATCTTAGCGGTTGTTAAAAGTTTAGCAGATGGCTCAAAGCAGGAGGGAAATGAGTAGATGAACAGGACTAGAAGGAGAGTCAGGATTTCAGAAGTGTAGTTCATGCCAGGTATTTTACATATTGATTACCTCATTTATTTCTCCCAATAGTACACTGGCATAGACTTATTAATTCATTTTATAGACAATATGCCTAGGCTTGAAGAGGTGAAAGTAATTTCCCTAGAATTACAAAGCTAGTAAATGGTATGATCCAGGGTCAACCCATTTTTGTTATGTTTCCCCCCCGTTCTTCCCCCCCCCATACTTTATGAGGTGACCCTGTATAGATTAACACTTGTTAACATTCATGCTATGATTATACTTAATTCTATTTCCTTCACAGTTTTAATGGGTTATAAAAATCCCTGGTAGTGCAATGGTTAAGTGATAAGGGGTAAGCATCGAAAGTTCTACAAGATAAAATCCTGTTGTCCTGCTTTCCTGAAGATTGTAGCTTAGAAAACCCTAGGAGTCAATAAGCTTAAATTGACTCTCTGGCATTCAACAACAACACAATAGTACATAATTTAACTAGTAATTGTTCATTGTTAAGATATGTAAGTTCAAATTAGTATAACATTAGTTTCAAAATAAGATATTTGAAGTGAATAAATTCTCTGTACTTAGTTTAACAGAATAATTACCATAATATGGTCTTCAGTAAGAGATATCTGATTTCTGGGTCAATGGAACCATTGCTGATGTTCAGTATACACAAGCAGTATTTCTTAGTGTTAGCTTCATAAAACTTTTGGTATACTGAGATTCAGCACATAAGAACCATAGAAAAATTAGGTTAGCTGCTGAATCAAATTAATTGCCAATACTACACAATTATAAGAAAATAACTAGTAAAATATCCCAAAATACCACTTTTTAAATCTGCACTAACATTAACTATTCCTTGTCTATTTAGGACAAGGAAGTTTAAAAAAATGCTGTTGTATATATGCTAGAATATTCATATATAATAATAAACTCTCCTGCCACATAATATAATGAAGTCATACACCTAAATACATATTTTAAGTGTCAAAGCTAATCAATATTTTAAGTGTAAACTATATTTGCTGTGTGGTAATCTCTTTCACCACATTGTGGCTAGTTTATTATCTTGCCTTGTTTCACTAATGATGGAATTTGAGAAAAATCCCTGAATAAAGTAAAAAGAGATTAAAAGTCAACAACTATAGATCTTTTTTATCTGGAAGTAGGGCTCCACTTAAGTCCTGTGTAGTGGTCACACTAATATTGTGTCAAACTCATTTGTCTAATGTGACCTCTCCCTTTTTCACAAGTTATACTAGAGGATTTCAAAAATAATTTGGCTATCTTTCATTCCAAGTAGAGAGGTTTGATTTGATTACTGATTTACAACACGCTTTATATCATGACTTACTAGTGAAATGGAGTTTTCACCTAAAGAGGGAAAAAAAAAACCATAAAAAAACCCCAAACTCTTTCAGTAATCTGACTAAACTGTTGTTGTTGCTGCTGTTAAGGGCCATCAAGCTGGTTCTGACTCACAACAACCCTGTATAGGGTTTCCATGGAGCAGCTGGTAGGTTTCAACTGTCAACCTTGTTGTTCACAGTCCAGTGTTTATCCTACAGAAAATGAAAATTATCCACCTAAATACATATTTTAAGTTTCAAAGCTAATCAGTATTTTATGTGCAAACTATATTTGCTGTGTAGTGATCTCTTTCACCACATTGTGTCTAATTGGACCACAATACCATGTTTATATCTTTTTCTATTCTGTGTTTCAACTCTTTATATCCTTATTGTCATTTTCCTCAAAGTCCAGTGTTTCTATCCCTTTATGACACAAGCAAGATTCTGACAAACATCCAAATAACTGAGCACTCATAGACACTTAAGGTCTAAGTAAAAGGTTGCTAACCTCAAGGCCAGCACTTCGAAACTACCAGTTGATCCACGGGAGAAAGATGAGGCTTTCTGCTCCTATAAAGATTTATAGCCTCGGAAACTCTATGAGTCAGAAGTGATGTCATGGCACACCACCCCACCACCACCTCACCATCACCACACCACTGACAAGTCACTTTCTTGCTGTCTCCTACATCTTTTAGTGTCTGAATCTCCATAAGAAGAAACATCATTTGCCTTAGAACTGCTATAGATCTTATTTGGTAAAGGAGTCTGTATTCTTATAGCTATAATAGGAAGTAGGGCAGGTTTATGAACACTTATATTTTAGACACCTCAGTTATTGAATTGAAGCATACGGATTTTTAAAATTTAATTAACTAAGTCAATTTCTTCTAGTTCTCTGTCTGTGTTAGACAAATTTTGTCATCTTGATGATGACAATCAGAATGATGGAATGAGAAAGAAGTCTGTTATATTAAGAGAAGAGACTAGAATTTATTTTACTTGAATTTATAATCAATGCTCATGGAAGCAGCAGTCAAGAATTCCAACAACACATTACATTGGGCATATCTGCTACATAAGAACATTTTAGAGTATTAAAGATCAAAGATGTCACTTGTACCTAACTCAAGCCATTGCATTTTCAATCATCTCATACACTGTGAAAGTTGGACACCAAATTAGGACAAATGAAGAACAAGTAATATCTTTATATTAAAGGGTGTTTAATTTGCTGTTCTTCTACTTTACCAAGAGTATTAAATATGCCATGGTGTGTCAAAAAAAATTTGTGTTGGAAGACGTACACCATCAGAATGGTTCTCAGAAGCAAGGATGTTGATATAATCAAGAGGGACCAGTCCTAGAGAAGGACATCAGGTTTTGTAAACTAGGTGGTCAGGGAAAAACAGGAAGACTCTCAAGGAAATAGGTTGACACCACAGCTGAAACAGAGTTCAAACCTAGCTGCAATTGTGAGAATGACGAGGGCTGGTCAGTGTTTGGTTTTATTATCCATAGTACTGCTATGAGTTGAAATTGACTCAATAGCACCTAAAACAACATAAGTTAAAAATGGTGGATAACATGGCAAAGAACGGGAATTTGGAAAACTAAATTGTGCACATGCGCAATCTGCATAGATCAAATGGCAGTCATTTGAACAGAATAAGGGGATAGTACATGATTAAAATCAAGAAAGATATGTGTCAGGTTGTATCACTTTATCATAATTATTCAAGTTGTACGCTGAGTAAATATTGTAAGAAGTTTGACTGTAAAGAATACTGCATCAGAATTGGAGGAAGTCCTATTAACATCCTGCAATGTGCAGATGACACAACCTTGCTTGCAAAAGGCCAAAAGGAATTGAAAAAACACTACTGAAGATCAAAGAATACAGTCTTCAGTACAGACTGTGCTTCAACATTAAGAAAGCATAAACCCTCACACCACTAAGCAGCATCATGATAAATGGAGAAAAGATTAACATTGTCAAGGATTTCATTTTACTTGAATCTGTAATTAATGCTCATGGAAACAGTAATCCATAATTCAAATGACATACTACAGTGCATAAATCATCTGTAAAGTGTTAATACAAAAGATATCATTTTGAGGACGAGTGTTGCTTGATCCAATCCATGGTATTTTCAGTCACCTTATATGCATGCAGAAACCAGACAGTGAAGAAGGAAGACTGAAGAGTATTTGATACATTTTAACTATGCTGTTGGTAAAGAATACTGAATATATCAAAGACTATCAGAAGAACAAATAAATCTGTCTTGAAGGAAGTACATTCAGAATGTTCCTTAGGGGTTAGGATGACAATACTTCATCTCAAGTACTTTAGTGATGTTTTCAGGAGGAACCAATCCCTGGAGAAAGATCTCATGCTTGGTAAAGTAGAGGAATAGCAAAAAAAAAAAATGATGAAGACCCTCAGATGAGATGGATTGAAAGTGACTGCCACCAGCAAAATTTTGAGGATTGCTCAGAACTGGGCTGTGTTTCTTTCTGTTGTACTTGTGGTGGCTATCAGTCAGAACTGACTCAATAGCATCTAACAACACCACAACCAGTGAGTACACAGGATTTCCCTGCTATTGATTTAACAAAAAAAGTATTCTTCCTGTCATGTGTGGGCTTCTAAACCAAAATTGCTAGAAGGTCATTAATATCTAAGATGCATTTTTAAAAGTTGTATATGGTAAAATGGTGGCTTCTCCATACAACTGATTTAAGAATTCAGATTTGCTTAATAGCCAAAATGGCATATATCTGTGGCTGGCAACATTGAAATCCCATTGAAAAGCAACATTTAAAGTCATCTGGAAGCCTGAAGATGGTCATTCTATAGCATTGCTGCCAGAGAAGCTCCACTATTCCTAGATGCTAGTGCCACTCATACCCTATTTTAAATGCCCTCCAAGACTAAGAAGATGAATTGGGGAAAACGACATTCTTGGAGGACAGAGGCTATCTGGGGAACAGGGAGAGACTTATTGTCTGACAAGAACATAGACATATTTCAGAGAGCAAATGGAAAACAGTAGGAAGAGAACATTTTTTAAATGGCATTAAGAAAACCTGAAAATGTGTTAGATGAGTGAGACAATCTGTAAGAACACAAGGAAGATGTATTTGATTTTTAACTAAAATTATCTATGAGCTATGGAAAGAAAGGGAGTCCTGGTGTTGCACTGGACTGCAAAGTTGGTTTGAAATGCAAGGTTGGTGGTTCAAGCTTACCAGCTGTTCTTCGAAAACCCTATATAGTGTCACTATGGGTCGGAACTGATTTGACGACACTTAACAACAATGGAAAGAAAGGGTGAATTGGAGAATTATAATATTAGTTAGTGATTGTACCAGGAGTGGGTATGTCCTATCAGCATGGTTATGTCTTAGCTGGCAATATCTGGATTTTTTTTTTTTTTTTAATTTTTATGATTGGATGGGAAGGAGGTTTTGTTGCTATAGACTTAGTGAACAGAGTTCAGAGATGCTATTCAACATCCGATTATGAAGAGGAAGTCCCTCCAAACAAAGAATTATCTGGCTTAAAATGTAGAGTGGTGATTTTGAGAAACCCTGAAGTAGACTGTTCTAGTTTGTTCTACTTTTATTGACTAAACACTCAGTAAATAATTTCAATGACAATGATACTGTGAACTTCTAATACATAATGGCTAGGAGTCAGAGTGTTAACCTCAAGGGCAGCAATTCGAAATTACCAGCCATTCTGAGGGAGAAAAATGAAGCTTTCTTCTCCTATAAAGATATATAACCTCAGAAACCCTACAAAGGGTCACTATGATTCAGAACCAACTCCATGGCACACCACCACCACCACCACTATCACCGTGCTAGAGACTTTGTTCCATATCTGTAACAAAACCAGCCGAAAATATTTTGAGGGAAGAGTTGTAGATAAGACGCTAAACTTAATGAAGATGAATGTTCCATTCTCTCTATATATATCTTTTCTCTCTCTGTTTCTCTGTCTCTCACTCTCTCTCTCTCTCTCTCACACACACAAATGTACTCCTTGCCAAAGTCATATCACAGATGTCCAATAGTACTGAACTGCAATTATCCAAAATAAAGAGCACAAAAGCATCAGGCTCTCCTGCTGTACAATTATCTAGTCCATGTTCAGCATGTCTGCTAAAATGGGGAAGTGCTGACCAAGTGACTTTGCTGAGTGAGTCTCCAGAGATGCAGAGAAAACTTAACAGTTCATTAGCCGGTCTGTGTTCCTCTCAATTGGTTTCCACACTATGTAAGGTCACAATTAAAATTCAAAGTTAATATGAAAATAACCAGTCTATTTTAGGCAATTTCAGACAAGGTTTATTTGTTTTCACTCAATTGCATCCTTACACATGGCAATAAAGCACAGCAGGACAATGATACTTCAAAGAAGGACCTTACAATGTCAGCAGAGTGAGCTTAGACTCCCATTTTAAGATGAGGCTAACTTGAGCCAAAAGTTTTGCTGAGTACTATGAGCTTATGACAGCACTTAACAACAACAAATGAGCTTATTTGAAGAAAGTGAACATTTCCTCCTAAGGAACACAGAAAATGGGCAACTATTATAAACATTTTTATATAGAAATCTAATCAAGGAAATAGACTGATGAATGAATGATTGTTCTTCTTGCCCACTTTAAGATTGCCTCATCATTAATCTAGGTATATAGCACTTGGTAGAAAGGATCCTGCCTGGGAAATTAGGATTCTTGGTTTCTAGTTCCTCCCTAGTCTCTGTTCAGCATGACATTCAGGTTTCCTCCTTTGAAAATCTAATGAGCCAGGTATCAGAAGCCCTGGTAGTTCAATGGTTAAAACAATTAGCTGTTAACTAAAAGGTTAGTGGTTCAAACCCACCAGACACTTTGCAGAACAAAGATGCAGCAATCTACTTCTACATGTGCAGCCTTGAAAATCCGATAGGGAAGGTTTCTATGAATTTGAATAAACTCGAGGAAGTAGGTTGCTATGCGTCAGGTTTTCTGAAAGAAGTTAAAGTATTAGAACAATAAGTTATTTTTTCTCAAGAGTATCCATGGTTTCCATGTTACTATTCTCTCTTAGGTTTTCTGAGGTGGATATACGAGTCATGAGTAGGCATGAATGCGCAGAAATAAAATAATCTGATAGTGAATCAACAAAACTATTGTATCATTTTAATGAAAATGTGAATGCCAAGGAAGATTAATTTGAAGAACCTGAGAAAGGGTTTTCAATTAAATCTTGAAAAAAAAAAAATCCTCCCACTAAAGTTACTTCATTAAATAATAAAGTTAAATGAATAAAGAATACATATCACCAGAATCACCTTCTCAAAGTCTTTTATGAACTCATTATTTTTCCTCCTAACTCAGACCTTTCTAACTCCACCCTTTCTGGACTTTTGGTCAGGACTTATTCTACAATGTATCAAATCCTGGTTGCTGGTCAAGTTCTGACCACTTAAAATACCAATATTATTCTGATTATCAAGGTCAAAACTTCAACTATCTTAATTTTCTTTTTCTTTATTATCCTTCATTTTCCTTAACATTGTTAACTATGTCAAAACAATGCTTTTGCTTATGTTCTCTAACTTTGTATTTTATGTTTAACTTCTGTATATTGTAAATCTGGCCTTCAAAATGATATTCTTATAACTCCACTCATGGTACCTCCAATCAATATCAAACAATAAATACATAAATAAATTGTCAATTCATTCACACTCAAAATCTTTTGATATATTCATGTCCAAAGTTTGTCACTTAGTCATACTGTGCTGGCTTGTGTGTTTCTGTGATGCTGAAAGTGATGTCACTGGCATTTTAAATATCAGCAGGTCCACACAGGGTGAACAGGTTAAGTTGAGATTCCAGACTAAGACAGACTAGGAAGGAGGAGAGGCAGACAACTTTTGAATGTTTAATCACTGAAAATCTTGTGAGAAGTGGAACATCGTGAGATATAACATCTGAAGATGAAGATATGAATAGCACCAGAATATTGTCAGATATAGTGCCAGAAAATGAATCCCTCAATTTGAAAGGCACTCAAAGTAGGACTAGAGATAAACTGGCTCCTCAAAGTAGAGATGATTATCATCCCATGAATGGAATAAAGCTTCTGAGGATCTTCATTCTGAGGAACACAACTCAAAATGAGGAAAAACAGCTGTATTATTAGTCAGAGCTTGGAATGCACAAACTATGAATTTTGGAAAACTGGGAATTACAAAAAAGGAAATAGAACACATAAGTATCAATATCCTAGGCATTAATTATTTGAAACAGGCTGGTATTGGTCATTGTGAATATGACAATCATATGGTTTACTATGCTGTGAATAACAAATTTAAAATAGCATAACATCCAACACCAAAAAAAAACATTTTAAGATCTGTCTTGAAGCACAACTTTGTCTTTTATAGGATAACAACCATGTGTCTACAAGGAAGATCAGTTAATACTACTGTTATTCAGAGTTACGTACCAACCACTAAAGTCAGTGATGATATAATTGAAGAATTCTATCAACTTCTTCAGTATGAAACCAATTATACATGCAATAGAGATGTATTTATAATTACTGCTGATTGGAATGTGTCCGATGAAAACAAAGATGCAGGAATCAATATTGAAAAATATGGCCTTGGTGACTGAAATGATGCTGGAGATTGCATGACCAATGACTCATTCATTTTGCAAGACCAACAACTTATTCATTGGAAATACCTTTTTCAACTAAATTTTTGTAAAGAGTTTTAACAGACTAGGAAGTAGGAAAGGCAGACTACTTCTGAATGTTTGGTCACTGAAAACCTTGTGAATAACAGTGTAATCTTGTCAGAAACAGTGCCACAAGATGAACCAGGTTGTTGCTGTTGTTGTTACTTGCAATTGAGTCAGTTTCAACCCATAGCGACCTTGTATAGTGTTTCCAACAAGCAGCTGGTGAGCATGAACAACCAACCTTGTAGTTCAAATCGACTTTGCAGTCCAGCACATTAACCCACAGTGCCACATCAGGACTCCACTAAAAATACGATTGGAATGAGCTGCCTCCTTAAAGTAGAGTTGACCTTGATGACAAGAATGAAGTAAAGCTTTTAGGATAACATTTACTGATGGAGTAGAACTAAAAAATGATAAGAAACAGGTGAAACATCCATTAATAATCAGAACAAGTAATATATGAAATATTAATCTAGGAAAATTGGAAGTTGTCAAAAATGCAAAAGAATACATGATAATCAATATCCTAGGCATCAGTGAGCTGAAAGGGACAGGTATTGGCCATTTTGAACATGGCAGTCATATGTTTACTATGCTAAGAATAATGAATTCAAGACAAATAAAAAATACCTGCTAATACTACTATTACAGGAATTTATGGTAGCATAGTCTTTATGAGTCGGGCTGCTAATCTCAAGGTCAGCAGTTCGAAACTACCAGCTGTTCCATGGGAGAAAGATGAGGCTTTCTGCTCCCGTAAAGATTTGCAGCCTTGGAAAC
>NW_006408613.1:3493114-3498381 GCF_000296735.1 Chrysochloris asiatica | reverse complement strand
CATAGATGTTTTTCCAAATAATCCCAGTGTGTAGTAATGGGTTCCTTGTGTGGCACTGCAGGATAACGCTCTGGATCATTTAGCTTGAACTAAAAGGTTGGTGATTCAAACTCATCAACCACTCCTTGGAAACCCTACACTGGGTCACTATGAGTAGGAACCGATGCTATGGCACCTAACAACAACAGCAACATGTTTTGAAATTACTTCATGCCAGCTCATCTCACTTGTATTCTACTACTTACAACACTCCATTGTTGTGGTGTTGCCCCTATTTATGCTGACCCTCAACTCATGATGACTCCACGTACAACATAAGAAAACACCATGGGGCTCTGTGCCATCCTGAACGGTTGTATGTCAGACTGTTGAGATCCACAGGGTTTTTGGAATTACATTTTATGGATTTACATAACCTGATCTTTTCTTAGTCTGTCATAGTCTGAAAGCTCTGTTGATCGATTTAGTATCTTGACAGCAAACAAACTTTCTCTGATAGGCAGGTAGTAGCTGTGTATGAACTGAATTGGCGAGACTCATGCATACAAGCCAAGTATTCTGTCACTGCACCAACACTGCATTGTAAGGTGTGTTTAAATGTGCTTCCTAGTATTATCTCCCAAACTTACTCATTTCTTAAGGGCAGTGATGTCTTTAAATTCCTTATATGTAGTACAATAATTTTGTACTTACTATAAATTCAATCTATCAGAGAATAGATTTAAACAACACTTTTATATGTGAGGTTAAAGCTTTAATCTCCCTATAGGATCCTAAGGCAGAATTCTTGGCCAAATGAAAACATTCCTCTTCACTGCATTCATCAAACACAAGCACTCAAAAGCAAAGCCTGTTGATTGAAAGGAGGTGAAAGTGTGACCAGTTAAAGGGCAGGAATCCAAAACCCAAGACAAGCAAAGGACACTCTATAATGAGTCCTCATGCCCACAGAGAAGTAGGAGTACACAGTTTAGACAAATAATAATTCTGTAATTGTAGTGTTGAATGAAGAGGTCTCCGAATGAGGAGAAAGGGTTTTACAAGTCAGATTTGGAGCCAACACTACGACTCAAAGTCCATGGCCATCTGTTTCTTTTTTAACCTTCACAAAAATAGATTCCATTACTTCAATTAAAGGTATAAAAGAAGGGAAAAAAAAGAATGAATTTAATGCATGGAGGGAAAAAATAATTTAAGTTTAATAAAGGAAACTAGAGCAATGTAATACCATACAATGACAGAAAGATTTTCTATATCTACTGCAGAAAACCAGGTAAAATGTTTACATCTGATATTCACCAGCATTATTTTTATGGGAGACATAATTCCAGATTAAATTATGCATTATTATTATTAAGAAGCAGATATCATGGGTCAATTCACTTATTTATTGTAAAATAACTTTTCCTTTAAACCAGATATTCTACAAGGGTATTAATATGAGATAATCAATGGGTGAGTAACTACTATATTTTCAGGCAAAATCAATCTGGAAATACTCTGTTTATAAACTAGAACTCCATGGCCCTTACTGTAAACTTTTGTTAGTTAAGAATTGTTTATATTTTATTTCTAAGGAAAGTTCAGGTCTGGATGTCTTGTGTTCTCTTTGTTTCAACACAGAAAGTAGTTAGTTGTTCTACTGGCAATTTTGGGTAGGTTCACAAAATATTACCAGCTCTGCTGCTCTCTGGACTGATCTGTTTTAAATCCCCTACAGAGAAAACTTACTCCAGACCTTTGTAATTACAAATTACTTCAGATTTGTAATTACAAATCCTTTTGCTGCTCAACTATTGTCAGAAGGAAGGTTTAGAAAGCTGATGCACATGAAATATATTTTAATGGACAAACAGTTCTTGACATTAGGTTGCATCATTCTGCAAAATCTTAGAACTGGAAAATTTTAACTATTCATATTTTTAACATTGTGACTATTGAGCACAGCTGGATAAAAATTAATAAACCACACAGATTGGTGTTTCTAAAAATCTGTGATCTCGACCCTTATCTGTCCCTGTCAATGCTGTCTCCAAGTTCATCTGTGTCCCTATTAAGCCTTCCTCTTGTTTTCCTTAGTTATTTTCTAAACATTTACCTGTTTTTAAAATCTCTCTACATTCTTTCCACTTCACTGAAAGTTGATAATCAGCAGTTAAGTGCTCTTATTCCGCAGTCATGACCTAAAAACTTCCAATCATTTTGCTCTCCTTTATGTCTTGGAAGAAATCCCACCTCCTTTCCTTTAGGCTTATCTTTTCATATAGATATCATTTCCTCCCATTTCTTTTTCCTTTCTCATGCTATTTTCCTTAAAACTGCTCAAGTACTTCCCATCATGAAGAAATACTTTACTTCCATATATTCTAATTTTATGTTAAGAGTGTTTACCCATCGTCTCAACCCTTGCATAGGTGTTATATTCCAGCAACCATAGAACCTGGCCTCTATACTCCACTCCACTGAGAGTGCTGTTGCCAGGCACAAGAGCATATTAATCTGGCTCTATGTTGTTGTTATTATGTGCTGTGGAGTTGGTTCCAACCCATAGCGACCCTGTACAAGGTTTCCGAGGCTGTAAATCTTTACGGGAGCAGAAAGCCTCATCTTTCTCTCACAGAACAGCTGGAAGTTTCCAATTGCTGACCGTGAGATTAGCAGCCCGATTCTAAACCACTACACTTCCAGAGTTCCTTATAGTCAGCCATTATTTCTATGATGATGCTCTCCACATCTGTGTTTCTAACTCAGGACTCTCTGCTGAGCTCTGAGTTCCATATACAAAACTGCTTGCAAAACATCTCTGTGTTCATTTACCACTTGATCTGCTTGGATATGCCACTGAAATGCAGTATGTCTTAAGTTAGGGTCAAATGCTTTCCCTGCAAAATTGTTCCTCTTCTTGGTTCCTACTGGCTACACCCATCATGGTATCCTAGTCTTCTGTACAAGTAGGAGGGTGAAGATTAAGCAGAATGGGGGTATATTTAGTTATTCACATTTTTAATTTCAATTTCTAGCATATTACTAACTTCAGAGTAAGCTTCAATAGATTAAAAAAATAAAGAAGAAGAAAGAAAGAAAGAATAAAATAATGAATTCTATCGATAGTATTCCAGGTTTAATCACACTGACACATCACCTTGTATGCTTTGGGCGGATTTCAATTCATAGCAACCCTATATGACAGAGGTAAACTGCCTCATAGAGTTTCCTAGGCTCCAGCCTCTATGGAAGCATTGTTGTTGTTGTTGTTAGGTTAGTACCAACTCATAGCCACCTTTTACACAACAGAACAAAACAAGGCCTGGCTCTGTGCCAACGTCACAATCATTGATACACTTGAGCCCAATGCTGCTGCCATTGTGCCAATCATCTCATTGGTGGTCTTCCTCTTTTTCTCTGACCCTTCACTTTATAAATCACGATGTCCTTTTCCAGGATTGGTCCCTCCTGACAATATGTCCAAAGGATGAGAGATAATGTCTGGCCATCAGGGATTCTAAGGAGCATTCTGGCTGTACTTCTTCCAGCACAGATTTGTTTGTTCTTTAGGTGGTCTATGGTAGTTTTAATATTCTCCTCCTACGCCATAATGCAAATGCATCAATTCTTCTATGGTCTTATTAATAATTTGCTGTCCATTACAGGAGCATAGCCTTGTGTGAAAAGTGCTTTCAGTGAGTTGTTGTAGTTGCTGTTGACCCATAGTAACCCTGTATAGGGTTCCCAAGGAGCATGCGTTGAGCGCGAACTGCTGACCTTGTGGTTCAAACTGTCTTTGCACTCCAGAATATTAATCCACAGCACCATACTAGGACTCCTTCAATGATTTACACTTGAATATTTCATTGTTGGCTATATTAAGGAATGTGGTTGCAAGAAACTACCCATAAACTGAGTTATTGCATTTCTTTTAAGCAGAGCATGAAGAATATTTCTTACAACATTGCAACATATACATTATACAAAATCTATGCAATAAAGTTCTTTGCACCAAATAATCAAGAAAATATTTATATTTTTCTGAGAAATTGGTATGACTTTTATTATGTTGTAAGTGCCATCAAGTTTGTTATGACTCACAGTGATCCTATATATAGTTTCTGAGGAGCAACTGGTGGATTTGAACCTTTGACCTTGCTGTTAGCAGTCCATTGCTTATCCTATACCATGATACCAAGACCACCCTGAACTTTATTTGAGTGTTCTCCTGCTGTGGTGCTATTGGATCAGTACTAGACTGAGAACCACAAGCTCAGCAATTCAAACCACAAGCTGCTCCTCAGAAACCCTACACAGGGTCTCTATGAGTCAGAAACCACTGTAGAGCACTTAACAACAGCAACAAGTGTATTGTAATTAATGCATTGTTCTATTTTTCTAGGACATTAGCGACCAAAAAGAAAGAACATATTGATTACTATACACTTATTGTTGTTGTTAAGTGCTGTCCAGTCGGTTCTGACTCATAGAGACCCAGTGTAGGGTTTTAGAGGGGCACGGTGGACAGGTTTCAGATAAGGTTACAAACAAAGAAAGTCTAGAAGCAAGGAGAGACAAACTACTTCTGATTATTTAGTCACTGAAAAGCTTATGAATAGCAGAGAAACACTGTCAGATACAGTGTCAGAAAATGAGCCCCTCAGGTTGGAAGGCACTCAAAATGCAACTGGTAAAGAGCTGCCATCTCAAAGTAGAGTTGACGATGGTGACGCAAATGGAGTAAAGCCTGTGGGAGAAAAGCCCTCAAGACCTTCATTTGCTGATGGGGCACAATTCAAAATGACGACAAACAGCTGTAAACATCTATTAATAATCAGAACATGGAATATACAAATTGTGAATCTAGGAAAATTAGAAATTGTCAAAAATGAAATGGAAAACATAAACATCGATATCTTAGGCGTTAATGAGCTGAAATGGACTGGAATTAGCCATTCTGAATCTGACAACAACATGGCTTACTATGTTGGGAATGACAAATTGAAGAAGAATGGTGTTGCATTCATCGTAAAAAAGAACATATCCAGATCAGTCATGAGGTACAACACTGTCTGTGATAGAATAATATTCATGTGCCTACAGGGATGACCAGTTAATACCACTATTATTCAAATATGCGCACCAACCACTAAAGCCAGTGAGGATGACATAGAAGAATTATACAAACTTCTTCAATCTGAAATTGATCAAATGTGCAATCAAGATGAATGGATCATTACCAGTGATTAGAATACAAGGGATGGAAACAAAGAGGAAGGATC
>NW_006408613.1:3491467-3492604 GCF_000296735.1 Chrysochloris asiatica | reverse complement strand
GATGTCAGAAGAGACACTGAAACTTGCTCTCCAGTGTAGAGATGGTAAGGCAAATGGAAGAAATAGGAGGTACAAAAGCTGAACAGAAAATTTCAAAGGTCAGCTAAGACAAAGTCAAATACTACAACGGAATGTGCAAAGATCTGGAGTCAGAAAACCAAAAGGGAAGAACACGCTCAGCATTTCACAAGTTAGGGAAATTGAAAAAAAAAATTCAAGCCTCAATTTTCATTACTGAAGTATTCTCGGAGCAAATTATTAAATGATGCAGAAAGCATCAAAAGAAAATGGAAAGAATACACAGAGTCACTACACCAAAAGGATATGGTTGATGTTTAACCATTTCAAGTGGTAGCATATGATCAAGAGCCAATGATACTGAAGGAAGAAGTCCAAGGTGCATTGAAGCAATTGGCAAAGAACAAGGCACCAGGAATTGATGCAATACAAATTAAAAATCTTTCAAGAAACTGAGGTGGCACTGGAAGCACTCACTCATCTATGCCAAGAAATTTGGAAGACAACTATCTGGCCAACCAATTGGAAGAGATCCGAATTTGTGCCCATTCAAAAGAGAGGTGACTAAACGGAATATGGAAATCATCGGAGAATATCTTTGAAATCCCATGCAAGTAAAGTTTTACTAAATGTAATAGGGAAATGGCTGCAAGCATACATTTACAGAGGATTTCCAGGGGTTCAAGCAGGATTCAGAAGAGGCCATGGAATGAGGGATATCATTGCTGATGTCTGATGGATCTTGGCTTAAAGCAGAGAATATCAGAAAGATGTTTACCTGTGCTTTATTGACTATGAAAAGGCTTTCGATTGTTTGGATCATGACAAGCTATGGACAGCATTGCAAAGTATGAATATTCCTGAACATTTAATTGTGCTCATGAGGAATCTGTATAAGAAGCAAGAGGTAATTGTTTGAATAGAAGACAGGAACACTTAATAGTTAAAAATTAAGAAATTTTTAAACTCTGTGTGACAAGTTGTATTGTTTCACCATACTTATTCAATCTATGTGCTGAGCAAATAATCCAAGAAGATGGGCTATATGAAGAAAAACATAACATCAGAATTGGAGGAAGACTCATATATAACCTGTGATATGCAGATGATACAACCTTG
>NW_006408613.1:3490210-3491367 GCF_000296735.1 Chrysochloris asiatica | reverse complement strand
TTAGAATGTGAAAGTTGGAAACAAAGAGGAAGGATCAGCAGTTGGAAAATATGTCCTTGGTCACAGAAATGATGGTGGAGATCATAAGACAGACTTTTGCAAGAACAACCTCTTGTTCATTGGAAATACTTTTTTAACCAGCATAAAAAGTGACCTCACCAGATGGAATATTCAGGAATTAAATTGCCTAAATCTGTTTGAAGAGATGGTAGAAACGCTCAGTAACATCAATCAAAACAAAGCCAGGGGCCAACTGTGGAACAGGCTACCAATTGCTCATATGCATGTTCAGGATGAAGGTAAACTTTTTTTTTTTTTTAAACAAGCCATGAAAGTCTAGATATGACCGTGAACATATCTCACCTGAATTTAGAGATGACATGAAGAACAGATTTGATGCATTACACATTAATGACCAAAGACCAGAAAGCTATGGGTTGACATTAAGAACATGATAAAGGAAAAATAAAAGGTCATTAAAAAGACAGGAAAGAAAGAAAAGACCAAAATGGATGTCAGAAGGGATGTTGAAACTTGTTATTTCATGTAGAGATGCTAAAGCAAAGGGAAGAATGTGGAAGTCAAAATTCTGAACAGAAAATTTCAAAGGACAGCTCGAGGAATCAGAGTCAAGTATTATAATTAAATATGCAAAGACCTGGAGTTATAAAATCAAAAGAGAAGAATACACTTAGCATTTCTCAAGCTGAAATAACTGAAGAAAAAATTTAAGCCTCAGGTTGCACTATTGAAAGATTCTATGGGCAAAATATTGACTAGTACAGAAAGAATTTAAAAAGAAAGATGAAAGATATACATAGTTATTGCACCAAAAAGAAATGGTTGATGTTCAATCATTTCAAGAGGCAGTATATGATCAAGAACCTATGATACAGAATGTGAACGCCAATGTGCACTGAAGGCATTGGTGAAAAACAAGGCTCCAGGAATTTATGGAATACAAATTGAAATATTTCAACAAGCTAATACAGCGCTGGAGGCATTCACTCATCTGTGTCAAGAAATTTGGCAGACAGCTACCTGGCCAACAGATTGGAATGTCATTAAGTATGGATCTTCCAAAGAAAGGTGATCGAAAAGAATATGTCATTAGTATAACATGCAAGTAAAACTTTGCTGAAGGTAATTCAAAACCA
>NW_006408613.1:3451569-3478980 GCF_000296735.1 Chrysochloris asiatica | reverse complement strand
CAGCATCAATGGGCTCAAGTGTGGCAGTAATTGTGAGGTTGACCCAGGACCAAACACTGATTTGTTCTGTTGTGCATAGGGTCCCCATGAGTCAGTACCAACTCAATGGCACCTAACAACAACAATGTCTTAGAAACCCAGGAATAAATATATATTGCCCAGTTGTTACACTCATTTGGAATTGTGTGGTCTATCTATAAATCTATTATCGTTTTGTCCCACCTCTCCACTCTCTCCTCTTATATCTAACCTTTATTATTATTTTTCTAGTGAATGATATTATTAATATTCTCCTTATATACTACCTCAAATGTTTAGTGAAATGAAGCAAATGTTACAAGGAAATATATTTTTCTGTTTATCTTCAATTCTGTTTTGAATTTTCATTGCCTTCTTTGAAACCTTCCCAAATAACATTAGTCCTCAGCATTCTTAACATTAGTTTTGATTACCCACTCCTAGCAGGGCATGGTGACACCTGTCTGCACTGGCGAGGGAGGGGAGCCAGAACACTGGAACTACATTCCAATCCAAAATGAATCTTGAGGAGAAAATGAGAAAAAAAGGTCATATAGAGTCAGGCTGTAAGTGAGATTTAAAAGGAGAAACACATGAAGACACTCTCATAAAGTCAGAGTTTAAAAATATCTAGTTTTAAAATATGTCTAAGCTAGTGTTTTAAAATATGTCACTGAATTTCTTTAGTCTGTTGGTTAGCCTCTACTACCTATATGTTACATTTTTCAGTCGGGGAAATGATAATTCAGAGGTAGAATTCTCATCTTTGTGTGGGAGACAAGTTCAGTTCCCAGTCAATGATCCTTATGAAAAGCCATCAACCATCTATCCTCAGAGGTTTGTGTGTTGCTGTGATGTGTAGGAGACTTGGTGGAGCTTCCAGACTCAGGGGACTAGGAAGAAAGGCCTGGGGATACTTGTTAAGTATCACCAGGTGATAATTATCACCAGGTAATTGACTTCAAAAATCAGCCAATGATAACCCTATGAATCGGAATGGTCTGATCCCCACCAATTCATGAGGATGACAAAGGACTATGCAGCAGTTTATTCCTTGGGTTGACTCCACAACTGTTATAATCAATAACAAACTCTTTAACAGCCCTAAATTTCAATCTGATTGTAGCTAGAGTACAAGATTCTAAAATACTACCTACCCTGTAAAGTAAGTTTTTTGTTTACTTATCCCAAAGCTAAATGGTGACCCTGATTCTGACACTATAGGATTTGTACTGGACTGTGAATCACGAGGTCAGCAGTCCAAATCCACCAGCTGCTCCTTGGAAGCACTGTACAGGATCACTATGAGTTGGAACCAACTCAATGGCACTTAACAAAAATAACAATCAAACTAATATTTTAATAGCTTCTGCATTAAGGCTAGGTTGTATTAACTTGAGTTTATTCTCATACAGAAGCCTCTGTAGGGCCTAGCTCACTTTAATTGGTGACTTCTGGGTATTATTTTTATTTAGGTCATTATTGCAGAGCTTTGCTGACTAAATTCAACAAGTACCCCAATTTATCATGCCATAGTTCATAAAAAGGACAGTGGTATGATTTTTCCTATGATCCATTAGAGATATACAGAGCAGCAAAGAGTATTATTAAGAAGAGCTCTGCACTGAGAGTTCATATATCAATGACAGCTTCCAGAGAAAGTTAAGCACACCATGAGCAGCTCATATTATGGTATACCAAGAGTGGAACATGAGTCAAATACGTGTCCTACCAGAGTCATGACAAATCCATGTTAGTTCCAAGAAGATGTGCAAGGCAAGGTGAATCTGCTTTGTACGTGGCATGGCTTAGCAGGGTGAAAAATATGGTAAGGCAGAAACAATCCAAAAGCCAGATAAATTACAAATAAAAACAGGACACAAAAAAGCTATATGAACAAGAAAAACTAACATATATGGCAAGGATAAACATATCCCAGCTACTGAGTTAAGAGTTAAGGCAGGGGTGCTCACCAGGTGTTTCAAAAGTTGAGGCAGAATGGTATCATCTGGATTTTTCATGGGGTATTGTTTCTTATTGGGTAGATGTGGATTATTAGATAACTGCTGAAAGGACCAAAGAGGGAAAAATAACCAAATTCTTAAAAAATCAAATTTTTGAATCTCACAGATTCCTAAGGTGAGGAATCATAGCGGGTTTCTCACCAGTTTTAGAAGGGTTGTAGGCAGCTCCGTAATAGCAGGTGTTCAGTAGAATGACTAAGATGGACACAGAGGTGCACAGATGTTGGTTCAAAAGTAAAACTTAGCCAATAGCAAGAATATTGGGTAAACACAAAAATGTTCTGAGTCTAATTTTCTAATTAATACAGAAAAGATAAGATTCTCAAGATTTAGCTTTGGACACTTTAGTTCTTAAATTTTATGAATCTTTTGATTAATCATAATAATTTTCATAATGTGCATAATTTTGCAAATATAGACTTGGAATGCTACCTTAATGAATTTGGATCTATGTGTTTTATTAATTGATATTTAAATAGGAACATACTCTTTTTCAACATCGGAATGTGTTACTGAATAATTAAAATCACTTTATACTTTATACATATTTTGTCACTAACTATACACACAGAATCTCAAAATAAGTTTGCACAAGTCTTTCTGTATGAAAACAGTGCATCTGAAGAGAATAGAATAAAAGGAAAATGACCTTCTGTCTATCAGGATCTATTGCCAAAGGCATCTGCAGCAAATGGACTCTGTCATCCATGAAGAGTAAATAGATTTATTAGTTTACTCAGCTGGAAAATGTTTGCTGGGAACTGCCTGTGGTCATCTGACTAGGAATTTAATTCATACTTCCTGTCACTATAAAGTTAATATAGGTTTTGATGTGGCCATTTCCATTCAAATATTCAGAAGTTTGCAATATTCTACAAGTGAAAAAATCTGAAAAGTCATAGTTGTAAGGAAGGCAGAATCAAGCTGGCAATTCCAACCATTGAGAAGTATGATGAGTAGATGAGTTTAAACATAAGTTAAAGTTAGTTATTAATTAAATGACATTTATGCTGCCTGAAAAACAAGAAGACAAGGAAGCTAAAGTCTTCTCACACTGGGTTGTGATAGGAATTCCTAGCTTGATGGCATCATTAAGCTGTACCTTTGAACTAGTCAATTAATCCTCCCATAACATAATTTTTTCTTCTGTACAATGTGACACATATGTTAAATACCATTTGAAGGATTTTTTTTCCTAGAAAAATGAGATTTGTATCAATTTATCCTTCAACTAAGAAATACGTATTGTTCTTGTCTTTGCTTTTTATAATGTAGCACAAAACAGGTAATAAATGAGATCCATTGCCATCAATTGATTCTGACTCATTTGTTGTTGTTGTTAGGTGCCATCGAGTCGGAATTAACTCATAGAGATCTTATGCACAACAGAACAAAACACTGCCCAATCCTGGGCCAACCTCATTATCATTGCCACACTTGAGCCCATTGATGCTGCTACTTAGCCAATCCATCTTGCTGGGCTCTTCCTCTTTTTCTATGACCCTCCACCTTACCAAACATGATATCCTTCTCCAGCGACTGGTCCCTCCTGACAGTATGTCCTAAGTATGAGAGATGAAGTTTGGCCATTCTGGCCTCCAAGGAGCACTCTGGCTGCACTTCTTCCAACACAGATCTGTTGGTTCTTTTGGCAACCCATGGCACTTTCAATATTCTCCTCCAACATCAGAACTCAAATGCATCAATTCTTTTATGGTCTTCCTTATTCACTGTCCAGCTTCCACATGCATGTGAGGTTATTGAAAATACCATGGCTTGGTCAGGTGCACCTTAGTCTTTAAGCTGACATGTTTGCTCCTCAACACTTTAAAAAGGTCTTGTGCAGCAGATTTGCCTAATGCAATATGCCATTTGATGTCTTGACAGCTGCTTCCATGAGTGTTGATAGTTGATCCAAGAAGAATGAAGTCCTTGACAACTTCAATCTTTTCTCCGTTGATAAGAATGTTGTTTATGGGTCCAGTGGTGAGGATTTTTGTTTTCCTCACATTGAGATGTTGTTGTTGTTAAGTACCATGGGGTTGGTTTCAACTCATAATGACCTTGCACAGGGTTTCTGAGGCTGTAAATCTTTATGGGAGCAGAAAGCTTCATCTTTCTCCAGCAGATCAACTGGCAGTTTTGAACTGCCGACCTTGGGGTTAGAAGCCTGATTCTTAACCACTACAGGACCAGACCTCCTTACAAGTGAGATGTAAGGACCATAACAAACACAACAGAATTGTCCCATAGGACTCCTAAGACTGCAAATCTTTATCTAAGCAGACTACCACATATATGTCCTACAGAGTAGCTGGTGGTTTCAAACATTTGATCTTTTGGTTAGAAACCAGGCACTGAGGGATCCTTTAGTGGGTAATGCTGTTGTTGTTGTTGCTAGCTGCTGTTGAGTCATTTCTGACCAATAGCAACCCTGTACAGGGTTTCCAAGGAACATCTGGTGAGCTTGAACCACTGACCTTGTGGTTCAAATGACTTTGCAGTCTAGGTCATTAGGCTACAGTGGTACACCAGAAAGAAATAGTAGCACTATACTTTAAAATATTTTTTCCTTATTTTAAAGTTTTAAATACTTTTATCTAAACTTCATTTTTTTTTCAGAATAAAAATAGTAGGTTTTTTGGTTTTAAAACTAATGACTATACATGATAATTATAAAAGTACTAAAAATATATAAGGAAGATTGTCACCATAATCTTATAAAATAAATATAGAATTGTTCAAATTTTGACAAATACCATTCTAAGTATTCTCCTTGTATATATAGAAGCTTAGACTCATATTTAAAAAGATCACACTACAAATTCTATTATTATTTGCTTAATTGACATAAAAACATAGGAATAATTCCTTGTTGATTAAGGTACCTCCTTCTCTCTCTCTGTTTCAGTCAGGATTCTCCAGAGAAACAGAACCAGAAATATATTGTGGTGGTGGTGGTTAGTGACGTTAAGTTGGTTCTGATTCATAGCGACCCCCTTATAGGGTTTCCGAGGAGCATCTGATGAATATGAACTGCTGACCTTGTGGTTCATAGTTTAGTGCTAGTCCTACAGCACCACAACAGGAATCCAAAAAGATATAAAGAGGTGAATAAAGAGGTTCAATTTAAGAAATTAGATTACATGACATGTGGGCATGTAGGTCTGAAATACATAGGGCAGGCATCAACCTGGAAATTCAGACATAAGTTGATATTTTAATTTTAATACATCTGTGTAAAAGGAAACAAGCTGGGAACTCAGGCAAGATTTCTATGTTAGATTTGAAATAGTCAGTAAATTTTCTCTGGAAAATCCATTTTTGCTCTTAAGGCTGTCAATACATGTTCAGTCCATATTGTCAATAGATTGCTGCTGTTACTATTAAGTGACATAGAGTCAGTTGCAACTCATAGTGACACTCGCACAACAGAGCAAAACATTGCCTCGTCCCAGGACATCCTAACAATCACTGTTACACTTGAGCCCCATTGCTGCTGCCATTTGGCCAATTTAATTTGTTGGGACTCTTCCTCTTTCTGGGTGACTCTCCACTTTAGCAAACATAATGTCCTTTTCCAAGGACTGATCCCTCCTGATAATATAACCAAAGTATGAGAGATGAAGACTCGACATCCTGGTTTCTGATGGACATTCTACTGTCCTTCATCCAACAAAGATTTGTTTGTTCTTCTAGCAGGTCATAGTACTTTTCATATTCTTCACCAACACTGTAACTCAGATACAACAATTCATCTACTGTGTTCCTTATTTACTGTCCAGGTTTTCCATGCATATAAGGTTAGTGAAAGGAGCTCTGGCAGCGTAGTGGTTAAGAATCTGGTTGCTAATATCACAGTCAGCAGTTCAAAACTACCAGCTGTTCCATGGGAGAAAGATGAGGCTTTCTGCTTCCATAATGATTTACAGGCTCAGAAACCCTGTACAGGGTCGCTGTGAGTTGGAACCGACTCCATGGCACATAACAACAACAACAAGGTTGCTTAAAATACCATGGATTGGGTCACTTGCACCTTTGTCCTCAAACTGAAGTATTTGCTCTTGAACACTTTAAAGAGGACTTGGTGTGGAAGATTTGCCTAATGAAATAAATTGTTTGATTTCACGTCTGCTGCTTCCATGAGTGTTGATAGTGGATCCAAGCAAAATGAAATCTTTGACAGCTTCAATCTTTTCTTTACCTATCATGATGTAACTTTCTTAGCTGTAGTGGTTACAAATTGGGCTGCTAATCTCACAGTCAGCAGTTTGAAACTACCAGCTGTTCCTCAGGAGAAAGATGAGGCTCTCTGCTCCCATAAAGATTTACAGCCTAAGAAACCCTATACAGGGTTGCTATGAGTGGAAACTGACTCCATGGCATATAACAACAGCTTTCTGATCCAGTAGTGATATATATCATTGGTATTCTTTACATTGAGGTGCAACCAATACTGAAAGCTGTGGTCTTTGATCTTCATCAGTAATTACTTTAAGTCCTCTTCACTTTCAGCAAGCAAGTTTGTATCATTTGCATATCACAGGTTGTTAATGAGTCTTCCTCTGATTTTGATGCCACATTCCTTTTTATATAATCCAACTTCTCAGATTTGCTCAACATACAGATTGAATAAATAAGGTTAAAAAATACAACCGTAGTGCACACCTTTGTTGTTGTTGTTAAGTGCTGTGAGTTGGTTCTGACCCACAGCCACCCTGTATAGGATTTCCAAGAAGTGACTGGTGAGCTTGAACTGCCAACGTTGTGGTTCAAATGACTTTGCAGATGCCAGCGCATTAACCCACAGTGCCACACCTTATCTGAATTGAAACCATTTCAGACCCGCTAGTTTCCACCACTGTCAGTCAGTTTGTCGTACTGTGGTACTTGTGCGTTGTTATGATTCTGGGAGCTATGCCACAGGTATTTTAAATACCAGTAGGGTCACCTGTAATGGCCAGCTTTCAGCTAAGCTTCCAGACAACAACAGAGTAGGAAGAAGGAGAGATGGATTACTTGCTAATATTTAGTCACTGAAAACCTTATGAATGGCAGAAAACCTTATGAACACTGTCAGCAGCAGAATTTTGAAAACTGAAACATGATAAAGAGCACCAGAACATTGTCAGGTATAGTGCCAGGTGATGAACCCCTCAGATGGAAGGCACTCAAATAAGAGCTGCCTCCTCAAAGTAGAGTTGACCATGATGATGCTAATGGAATAAAGCCTTCAGGACCTTCATTTGCTGATGGGGCACAACTCAAAATGAAGAGAAATAGCTGCAAACATCCATTAATAATCTGAACATGGAATCCATGAAATATGAATCTAAGAAAATTGGAAATGGTCTAAAATGAAATGGAAAGGACAAACATTGATATCCTAGGTGACCTGAAAAAGACAGTATTAGCCATTTTGAATCTGACAGGCACATGGTTTACTATGCCAGGAATGACAAATTGAAGAGAAATGACATTGCATTCATCATCACAAATTACATATGAAGATATCCTGAAATACAAAGCTGTCAGTGATAGGTTAATATCCATATGCCTACAAGAAAGGCCAATAATTAACACCATTATTCAAATTAATGCACCAACCACTAAAGTGATTGATAATGAAACTGAAGAATTCTACCAACTTCTTCAGTCTGAAATTGATTAAACATCCAATCCAAATGTATTGTTAATTACTTGTGATTGGAATGCAAAGGTTGGAAACAAAGAGGAAAGATCAGTAGTTGGAAAATTTGGTTTTGGTGATAGGAACTATGCTGGAGATTGCACGATAGAATTTTACAAAACCAATGACTTCTTCATTGCAAATGCATTTTTCAACAACATAAACGATGACTATACACATGGACCAGCCCATGTGATATTAATGGTATTGTCCAATGAAGTCCACATTTCGTAGAGTCTCCTTTCTTCAGAATTGGCAAAAAAATATGGAGCTCTTCCCATCAGTGACCAGGTAATTGTCTCCCAAATTTCTTGGTATGGTGAGTGAGTGCCTTTAGTGTTGCATCGAATGTGTTAAAGATTTCAATTTATATTCCATAAATTCCCTGAGCCCTGTTATTTTATAATGCCTTCAGTGGACTCTGTATTTTTTCCTTCAGTACCACTAGTTCTTGATCATATGCTCCCATACTGTTATTGTGCACTCTTGCCATCTTCTTTTGATGCTTTCTGCATCATTTAATATTTTACTCAAAGAATCCTACAATATTTCAAGTTGTGGCTTGAATTTTTTATTGTTTTTTCGTTTTGTTTTGGTTTTCAGATTTAAAAATACTGCGCATGTTCTTTCTAACTCCAGGCATTTGCACATTTCATTATAATACTTGACTTTGTCGTCTGGGGATACTCTTTGAAATTTTCTGTTCAGCTCTTTTACCTCCTTATGTCTTCCATTTACTTCCATTTACTTTCCATTTACTTCCATTTACTTCCATCTCTATGCTGGAGAGCAATTTTCAGAATCTCTTCTGACATCCATTTTTCTTAATGACCATCCCTTTCTTCTTGTTTGATGATATTTATTTCATTCCACAACTCTTCTAATTTTCTGTCATTAGTGTATAATTCATCAGATCTGTTACTAAGATGATCTCTAAATTCAGGTGGGATATGTTCAAAGTCATATTTTCACACCCATGGACTTGTTCTAATTTTTTTCATCTTCAGTCTGAACTTGTGTATGAGCAACTGATGATCTATTCCACAGCTGCCCCCAGCCTAATTTTGACTGAATGGTATTATCAGTCAAAAAAGAGCTTTTTGACCTTCTCTTCCAAAGACATAGTCATTTTGATTTTTGTATATTCCATCTGGTGAGTTCCATGTGTATAGTTATGCTGTTTAAAAAAGGTATTTGCAATGAATAAGTCATTAGTCTTGCAAAATTCTGTCATTTGATCTTCAGCATCCTTTCTATCACCAAGACCATATTTTTCCATCTACTGATCCTTCCTCTTTGTTTCTAACCTTTGCATTCAAATCACCAGTAATTATCAAAATATCTTCATTGCACATTTGACTAATTTCAGACAGAAGAAGTTGGTAGAATTCTTCAATTTCATCTTCACTGATTTTAGTGTTTGGTGCACAAATTAAATAGTTTGATATTAATTGGTCTTTCTTGTAGACATACAGATATCATTCTATTGCAGACAATATAATACTTCAAGATAGATTTTGAAATGTTCTTTTTGTTGATGAATGCAATGCCATTCTTCAATTTGTCATTCCCAATACAGTAAACCATAGGACTGCCAGATTCAAAATGGCCAGTGTCAGTCCATTCATCTCACTAATACCTAGGATATCGATCTTCACACAGTCCATTTCATTTTTGACAACTTCCAATTTTCCTGGATTCACACTTTGTGTATTCCATGTTCTGGTTAGGAACAGATGTTTAAAGCTGGTTCACCTCATTGTGAGTTGTGCTCCATATGCAAATGAATGTCCCAATAGCTTTACTCCATTTGTGTCATCACGGTTAGCTCTATTTTGAGGAGGCAGCTCTTCCCCAGTCACATTTTGAGTCCCTTCCAACTTTAGAGACTCATTTTATATACATAATGTTTTAATATTCAGTATTTTGGTGCTATCTGACAGTGTTCCACTGTTATTAATAAGGTTTTCAGTCAGTAAACAT
Source organism: Chrysochloris asiatica (assembly GCF_000296735.1). Lineage (NCBI taxonomy): Eukaryota > Metazoa > Chordata > Mammalia > Afrosoricida > Chrysochloridae > Chrysochloris > Chrysochloris asiatica. The sequence continues at coordinate 3,469,266 of NW_006408613.1, read as the reverse complement.
TCAGAAGTAGTCAGACTCTCCTTCTTCATAGTCTTAGTCTGGAAGCTTAGTTGAAACCTGTCTACCTTGGATACCTTGCTGATACTTAAAGCTGTAAATGGTAGAGTAGCTTCTAGCATCACAGCAACATGCAAATACCACAAAATGATAGAGGAAGGTGTTCTGATAGTAAAAATCAAAACAAAACTGTCAACTGATGTTGTTGTTAAATGTCATTGAGTCAAATTTGACCCATAGTGACATTGTATAGGGTTTTCCAGTGAGTGGCTAGCGAGTTTTAACCACCAACTTTGCAGTTCAAACTGACCTTGTAGTTAGGTGCTATCCTATAGTACCACACAGTTGATAGTATTAATCAATGTATCAATTACCTTCACAGCAATATCTAAAGTAGTGTTTAACCAAATAACTATATACCATAGCTTAGTAAATTTGACATATAAAATGAATCATCACACTTTCTATACACACACACACCATATATAAATATATACCTCCCCTCTATAATTGTCATTGCCTTATACTATACTATCATTTGGAGATACTAAAATTAATTTAACCAATACTATTTGATTGAATAATTAGCATGGGGGTAAATTTATTGCTATTAAAACTTAACTAAACATATTTCTATATATATGTTGTTGTTGCTGTTAGGTGCCATCGAGTCGGTACCGACTCATAGCGACCTTATGCACAGCAGAACGAAACACTGCCCAATCCTAGGCCAACCTTACTACTGTTGCCAAGCTTGAGTCCATCAATGCTGCCACTTGACCAATCCATCTTGTTGGGGGTCTTCTTCTTTTTCTCTGACCCTCCAGCTTACCAAACATAATATCCTTCTCCAGTGACTGGTCCCTCCTGACAATATGTCCAAAGTGTGAGAGACGAAGTTTGGCCATCTTGGCCTCTAAGGAGCAATCTATATATACATCTACATATATTTATTTGATTTTAAAACAATATTTCCTTACTAGATATTAAAATATTTCAGTGTTAGTCTTACTCTTTTAAGTATTGGGGCATTAGAGGTAAGCAAGAAATTTTCATTTTGTATTTCCTTAACATAAATTTGAAGGGACCCTTGTGCCTAATGGTTAAGCACAAGGCTTCTAGGTGATTTGAACCCATCAGTTGCTCCTCAGAGGAAAGTGGTGATAGTCTGGTTCAATAAAGATTACAGCCTTGGAATCTCTATGGGGAAGTGCTACTCTATGTTAAAAGGTCTTTGCTATGAGTTGCAATCCAGTGACTACAAGAGGTTTTTAACAATTTGTAGAAGTGGAATCCCAAGTTCAATGAATTTTTAATTCTCATTTTAAGTTGTTTAACTTACATGCAGAAATATTTTTAAATTTTGTACAATGCCATTAAACATAAATGAGAACCCATTTTGCCATATTTTTGCTTACATTGATCATTATTTGTCTTTGTCTATTTCATAGATAAACAATGATATCTGATTTATATTTGGCACGCATATAAGTGGTAGAGTCCTGGTGTGGTGCTGTGGGCTAATGCTCTGGACTACAAGGTTGGTTTGAACCACAAGGTTGGTGGTTCAAAACGATCAGCTGTTCCTCAGAAACACTATGCAGGGTTGCTGTGAATTGGAAACAACTCCACGGCACTTCACAATAAGGTGTTACTGAAGTTGAAAAGCGTCTTGGATGCTTTTTGCCCACATGTATCTGATTTCTGAGTATCTTTGTAAACAATCTATTCTTCTGGTTCACTGTCTACTTTTATTCAGCATTTAAAAAACTGTTATATGTTAAGAATGTTAATTCTCAGTATGTTTCTGATTTCTTTCTAATTAATTTTTTAGTGTAATTTTGGTAAAAATATTTCTTTAGTAGTATTTTATAAAATCATATATGTAATCTTTTTTTTTTTTTTTTCTTTATGACATCTCTTGGAATCATGCTGGAAAGATTCTAATCTATTGGAAGATGATACAAAGTCTAAGAACTTAGTACCCTTGTGATTTACTTTGAAATGTTAGGTATGAATTCAGTATCTGTTTTAGTAGCTATCTGTTCTTTTTAATAGACTTGAATTATTACTTAAGTAGAATGGGTAACTAAAGATTTTCCTAAGTTAGGCACAAAAGGCTAGCAGAGTCTAAATTGAATACAGCCACCTTGAGTAACCTTTTAATTTCATACCTGAATCAAACATATTAAGTGGTTGTATGTTCATGTTCATCTTTTATAAAGCACTTCAATTCATGTCACTTTGTAATTAAGTGAAATGCAAAAGATTTAGATATTTTCTCAGAGGAAAACCTGGCTTATAACAAGTCTTTTGTGCAGTAGATTATCTTTTGCAGCTATATGGATGAGTTTTATGCACTGAATGGCATTTTTCCAAAGATGACTGCTAAGTTCCACTCAGTATTGGTAATTGAAATGTTTCTGAGGTAACTTACAATTTCATTTCATAATTTCTGAAGAGCTGGATGTTACCAGGTGCAGTTAATTTGCAAAGAAGTAAGCAAAAACTGAAAGTAGCAAGGCTGTGCCAAAAAGCTCGGCATTTGCATTACAAACGCTTATGTTAATGGGATTTGCAAAATGTTCTGTGATCTGAAATGCCATGAGGTATTCTTTCATACATTTCATAGCACTTTTAACAGATTCTTGTACATACTCATTTAAAATTTTTTTAAATTGAACTACTACTACAAACCAGCTGCTTGACCAGGCTAATAAAATAAAAGATAAAGAAAAGAGTAAGGCATAGTGCCTGACCCTAATGAGTTGATACCCTGATAGTTGTTGTTGTTGTTATGTGCCATGGAGTCGGTTCTGACTCATAGTGACCCTGTAAGGGTTTCCTAGGCTGGAATTTCTCCCATGGAGCAGTTGGTAGTTTCAAACTGCTGACCTTGCAGCTCACAGCTTGATTCGTAACCACTATGCTACCAGACACACTGTAGAGCAAGCTGAAAATGTAAAGTAAAACAGCATCATAGATGGAGTTGCCAGTGCTCAGTAGAGGCTGTGAGGAGGAAGCTAATCCTCAAATGTAAGTGGCACTTTATTAAGCATTGAGACTTGGGAAAGGAGAGAACTGATCACATTCCTATCACAATTTCTGTCCTTAGTGAGTTCTTGTTAAGGGAACCTCTTGTGTACTCCCATAGCACCCACTTTCCACATCTAGATCACTGAATTTGGGGCATCTTAAGTGTTGTGCCTCCTACCCCCTTAAGTAGAATGGGTAAAGATTTTCCTAAGCTCGGCACAAAAGGCTAGCAGAGCTGGCTGGAAGACAAACTCATTCAGGGAATGGGTTGAGTTTTCTCCTCTCTATATTGCAACTTCCTGCATGGCCTGATTAATAAAAACAATAGTTATTATTGTTATTATTTTATAAGATGATGACAAAGTAGAAGAATAATCTAAGTGTTCCAAAAGATTTTGTTGAGTGAACAAAAAGAAAAAACTCGAGGACTCTGGGGACAGATGGTTTGAATTCTGAAAATATACTTAACCTCTCTTCCTGTTTCTACAGCTTTCAAATAAGGGGTAACAGCTATAACTGCCTCATAGGGGTTGTGCTGACTAGATGAGTTAATGAAGACAAATGCCTGGTGACACAGTTGGCATTCAATAAATGTTATAAATTGAGGAAAGATATCAAGATGTAAGGTGCATTATTCTGGTGCAAGGCAGTTAAGTAATACGATGCTGATGTTTTTGTTAGGTGTCATTGAGTCAGTTCTGACTCATAGCAACTCTATGTACAACGGAACAAAACACTGCCCAGTTCTGCACCATCCTTACAATTAAATAGCATTGTTGTTGTTGGTAAGTACCATAGAGTCGGTTCCGACTCATAGCGACCCTGTACAGGGTTTCTGAGGCTGTAAATCTTTATGGGAGCAGAATGCCTCATCTTTCTCCCACGGAACTGCTGGTCGTTTCAAACTGCTGACCTTGTGGTTGGCAGCCTGACTTGTAACCAACCACTACGCTACCAGAGTTCCTTTAAGTAATATAGTTTGGCTCATATTTAGTGATACAACACTGGGGCCTCATTTCAAATCAAACATCACATTTCATCATCTTGTAGCAGTAGAAACTAAATATTTTGGGGGAAAAAAAATTTTTTTTTTCATTTTAATAAAAAAAAAAAAGTTATCTCACACAGCTCAACATCAACCTAAGAGAACAAATACTTTGGTTTGTCCTACAGGATTAAACTCGAATGAGAGATTACCGAAATTTTTTAATGACTTGTATAGTGAAGGATGGAGCATGATTGTTAAACTGGCTGGCAGCACCACATGAAATGAGATGGCTGACTCCTTGGAGAAATTTCATTGTGACCTGGGAAAATTGAGGCAATGTGAGATGCTAGGAAAAGAAAGAATTAAAAGGTAAGAATGAAAATACGAGTGAAAGGAAGGTGTGCAACTTTCAAATAATCAAAAGTGAGGCAAAGACAGAACAAAACCTGTCTCTGTCATCACACATATGTATAAATACATACCTCCCCTCTGAGGTGGAGCTGCAGAATAATGTGCTAGACCTCAAGGCCGGTTTGAACCACAAGGTCAGAGGTTCAAACTCACCAGCTGCTCCTTGGAAACCCCACACAGGGTCACCATGAGTCAGAACTGACTTGAGAACACTTAACAAGAACAACCTCCCCTCAATAATTTTCATTGCTTCATAGTATTCTATTATTTGGAGGTACTAAGATTAATGTAATGAATCCTCTTTGATTAAACATGAAGCATGGCTACTAATTTATTGCTAGCATAAAAGTAAACTGTATATATTTTCATTTTTTCCAATTTTCTAAAAATATATACTGAAAGTTTTTTTGCGTTCATGTTACTCTTCTTGATGTTCCATAGGGTTTACTACAATGACTAACATTTTGAAAGTAAACTGTCAGGTTTTTCGTCTTAGATGCCTACAGGAGGATCAAATTGCGAAACTTTCAGCTAGTAGTTAAGCTCATTACTATTTGTGTCTCCCAGGGACTTCTATTTCTGGACTGTTTTTAGTGTGTGCTGTTAAGCAGAATTGTCCTACAGGCTTTCCATAGGCGAGTTCAAACTGATGACCTTTCAGTTAGCAGCCAAGTGTTTAAACATTGCACAATGAGGGCTCCATTATTTCGATGCTGTTGTTGTTAGGTGCCTTAGAGTTGGTTCCTACCCATAATGACCCTATATGTACAACAGAACACAATGCAATCCTGGGCCATCCTCACAATTGCTACTATGAGTGAGTCTATTATTGCTGCAACTGTGCCAATCCATCTCCTTCTGGGGGTCATCCTCTTTTTCACGGTCCCTCCACATTATCAAGCATGATGTCTGTAAGTTTTTGCACTGCGGTGGCTTGCATGTTGCTGTGATGCTGGAAGCTATGCCATCAGTATTTTGAGTGCTGGCAGAGTCATCCTTGGTGAACTGGTTTCTGCTGAGCTTCCAGACTAAGACAGACTAGGAAGAATGAAAGGAGGGCTACTTCTGAATGGTTAGACACTGAAATCTTATGAATAGCAGTGAAACACTGTCAGAGAGCACCAGAATATTGAATATTGAAACATGATGAATAGCATTAGAATATTGTCAGATACAGTGCCAAAAGATGAGGCCCTCAGGTTGGAAGGTACTCAAAATAAACTTGGGGAAGAGCTGCTTCCTCAAAATAGTGTTGACTATGATGACGCAAATGGAGTAAAGCTGATGGAATCTTCCTTTATTGATGGGACACAACTCAAAATGAGGAAAAACAGCTGAAAAAATCCACTGATAACTGGAACACAGAATGTATGAATTATGGATCATATATTGGAAAACTGGAATTTGTAAAAATGAAACATAACTCATAAAGACCAATATCCTAGGCATTAGAGAGTTGGAATGGTCTAGTATTGGCCATTTTGAATCTTACAATCACATGGCTTATTATGCTGGGAATGACAAATTGAAGAGGAAAGGCATCACATTTGTTAAAAACTTCCAGGTTATTCTACCGTAAAAAAAAAATAAATAAAATAAGTACATTTGGTCAAAAAAGAACAGGTTACAGTTTATGTTTACTTACATTTAAACTCAGGCTCTTAAAAGATGAAAAATGTGTTGTCTGAAGGATAACTGAAAGAAACGATGTAATGCAGTCTTTGTGAGGAGTTTATAGGAAAGACGTGGACCTAAAAACTGCCAGTTCCTCACATTCTAAGTGGTTGTTGGGGTCTTTGTCTTGGGGAAAGAGCCTTTATATGCAACAGTTCCCTACAGAACATTTCAGCTTTGTCCATTTATCCTAGAGACACTCTTACACTTGGGTCTGATCAGCTTTTACTGAACTCTCTGCCTCACAGATTAACCTTACATGTAAAATACAAGGCTGTGTGGGAATACTTTATCAAGACAAATTTATGGAAACAAAACAAAACAACAAACCTAGTTACCACTGTGGAATTGATTCCAACTCACTACAGCCTCATGTGTGTCAGTGTAGTTCTCTGCAAAGTTTTCAACAGCTAATTTTTTGGAAACATATCATCAGGTCTTTCTTCTGGAGTGCCTCTGGGTGGCTTCGAAGCTCCAACCTTTTGGTTAGCAGTAAATGGGTTAACCATCTTCAGTATCTGTGGACTCCTCATCCTCACAGATGTCCCCCAAAACTTCCTGCTACATGGTTTCTGTGGGCATGTAAATAATCTGATTGATAGTTCAAACCTAGCAGCTGCTATTGGGAAACCCTATTCAGGGTCGCTGGGACTCAGAACCAAATCTCTGACACTTACAATGACAACAGCACATTCTTGGCTGTCAGGAGTCCATCAGCAGACTAGATACAGCTTGGACCTCATCTCTTGAGGATTTCTATTGTATGTTAAAATTAAAGCACTGTGATCATTTGATGGAGTCTGTTTTGGGACTGAGTGCAGAAATGGTAGCAGCCTCAATTGTCAATCATGTATTTTAAGTAGTTTAGAACCATTGTTACAGGGGATGATACATGGTTAGTCTACTGAATGATGCAGTAGTCTGATGTAATACTCCATTTTGTTATTAAAAAAACAAATCAATTTTTATTCTTTAAAATCTATATTTCCAAAAAGGGACCATCAAGTGCCCGCATAGCTTTCTCTGTTTTAGGTTTTCCTTTGAGGCCATTTCCGAAACTAGTGGACTCAGCGTAATTGCCAGAGATGCTTTTAGTGGTAAAAGTAATTCCTAAAAAAAAGAATTCTTATCAGATAATTATATTCCCGTTGAGATTACTCTGAGAGAATGTCTGTGGCAGCTATTGGAGATGTTGTATTTTCTCTACCTCTCCTACTCCCCACAGCACACCACACAACACCACACCACATCCTATGCATGTACACACACACACACACACACAAACACAAGCTCTATTCATCCCATCAACCCATCAACTGTTCAGTTGGCTTTTCCATTAGTAGATTAAATATAAGTCCTAACGGGGAATGAAATCTAGTGAAAGCACTTTCAATTTTACTAGAAGCGTTTTAAGCGCAGTCAGAGCTCTGAGTTCTGAAGCAGCCCAGGTCAATCCTACTTCCAGGTTAATTTACTAGTGCCAGCCTGCTGGCATAGAACAGTAAAGCTCACGGCAGGCCACACAGTGGAAGGTTCTTTCAAAAGAAGTTCCTCTCTGTACAGTGATTCACCGATTGATTCTATTTAGAGGAACTGCAGCTCAAAACGGCTGATACAGTGACAGGAAATGGTACAGAAAGCCTGAAAGTCTATGTTAGGGGCATCTTTCTCCCATGGAGTGGCTGGTGGATTTGAACATCTGATCTTGTTGTTAGTAGTCCAGTGCTTTTCCTACAGCACCACCAAAACTTTTAAAATTTAGAAGGTCTTTCTTGTATAGATTTTAATATTCTAATAAGGATACTTTAAGTATCTGATTTTCTAACATGGTTACGGAGATTGCTAACCTCAAGACTGGCCCCACTTCAGAAATTGTATATTAGGTCACTATGACTCAGAACCAAGTTAACACCACTTAGCAATAACAGCAATCACCCATAGATGTGAGAGTTCTATGAATGTGTAGTATAAACACTGGACTGTTAGCCACAAGGTCAGTAGTTTAAGCTCACCAGCCACTCTGAGGGAGAAAGATGAGGCTTTCTGCTCCCATAAATATTTATAATATAAAAAACCCTATATAAAGTTGCCATGAGTTGGAACCGATTCAACAGCAATTAACAACAACAACATCACTACCATAGAATGGGGAAATAATGAGGTACACATATGTGAGGAATTGACACTCAGTTACATTGAATGTCAGCCCTCCATTGATACATAATATTGTCAGAACATAAATACACAAGAGTGCCTGGAACCCAAAAAGCTTTCCACAAATTGGTAGTACATGAAGTACTATTACTCTGACTTGGTTATCTGTTTGGTGGTGATGGTTGTTTGTCATGGAGCTGGTTCTAACTCATAGCTATCCTGTATGGGCTTCTGGGGCTGTAAATCTTTCCTGGAGCAGAAAGTTTCATCTTTCTCCCACGGAACGATTGGTAGTTTTGAACTGCTGACCTTGAGGTTAGCAGGCCGACTCGTAACCACTAGGCTAACAGAGCTAGTGTTTCTATAATAGAAATATCAAGTGGATGCCTTTAACCAACACATATTTATTCTGTAGCAGTTTGGTGGTTATGTGCCGTGCAGTCAGTTCCAACTCAAAATGACCCTGTACAGGGTTTCCAAGGCTTTAAATCTTTACGGGAGCAGAAAGCCTCCTTGCGGTTCGCAACCTGATTCATAACCACTAGCTACCAGAGCTTCTTTGGTGGTGGTGGTGGTGATGTGCTGCGGAGTCGATTCCGACTCTTAGCGACCGGTTTCCGAGGCTGTAAATCTTTAACGGAGCAGAAAGCCTCATCTTTCTCCCGCGGAATAGCTGGCAGTTTCGAACTGCTGACCTTGCGGCTCGCAGCCCGATTCGTAACCACTATGCTACCAGAGCTCCTTTGTTGTTGTTGATGTTAAGTGTCGTCAAGTCAGTTCCGATCCATAGCGACCCTGAATAGGGTTTTCGAGGAGTGACTGGTGAGCTTGAACTGCTGACCTAGTAGTTCAAATGACTTTGCAGTCTGGCCCATTATCCCACAGAGCCACACCAGGACTCCAGAGGTCCTTTGGTGGTGGTGGTTATTTGCTATGGAGTCGGTTCCGACTCATAGCGACCCTGTGCAGGGTTTCCGAGGCTGTAAATCCATAAAGATGAGCAGAAAGCCTCATCTTTTTCTTGTGGAACAGCTGGTAGTTTTGAACTTCTGATCTTGAGGTTCACAGCCCAATTCGTAACCACTACGCTACCAGAGCTCCTTTAGGAGGCTTGAAATCCAAATTCAGGGCTCCAGTTCTAATGGAAGGCTTTTTCTCCTTGTAGGCTCTGGGTGAAGATTCTGATCTCCTTTTAATGTCTGTGGGCCCAGCATTGCTTGGAGAGCTCATGTATCTTGGTACTAATTTTCCCTGCGTCTAAGAGCTTCTCAAGGCAGGGAGCCTGGGCCCAAAGATTGTTCTCTGCTCCTGACTTTTCTTTCTTGGTAGTATTCAGGTTCCTTCCTTCTGTTTGCATCTCTCTCCTTTTATCTCTGGTACAATAGAAGATGATGCAGACTACGCCTCAGGCATATGCTCCTTATATTAGATCAGGGTTGTGATGTGAGTAACCTGTTGCATCCCATACTAATTCCCTTAAAACTGAGGAGCAGATCACATCACATGGGGGATCATTGCATTATTTCATAACTGACAAATTACTTCATTACAGAACTGCCAAACTACTGGGACTCATGCCCCAGTCACAATTCAATCTATGTCAGTCCTTAAATCCATTAAGACTTTGTTGTGTGGTTATTGAGTGCCATCGAATCACTTCAAACTCAGCAACACTGCATAGTGTTTCCAAGGAATGGCTTGTAGGTTGGAATCACTGACCTTTTGGTTAGAAGTCCAGTGCATATCCTACAGCTCCATATGATGACTGTATTATAATTCATTCATATGTCTATCTTCCCCTTATTAGTTTCTCACCTATATGGAGTCATTCCTATTTTTATATGTTAATAACAATCAAAATCTACATGTAGCAAATGGAATATTCTCCCACTGTATATCCTTTTTGGTGAGCGGTGTGTCCACAGGGACAGTGAAATGTATGCATGTGTTGAGGATGGAGTGCTGCTAATACACAATCCCAACCTAATACCAGACTTTGGTCACTACATACAAGCATCAGACACCTAGTGTTTCCTTCTAGGCCAGGCTGCAGTCCTGGAGAAAAGAGCTACCGTGCTTTCAGTCTATCCCTTGGTGCTACAGAGGACACAATTGACCTATGAAGATTTCCATAAGTGTCAAAACCATCCTCCTTGCTGCTGCTCTGCTTTTGTGATCCCAGACTTCCAAGGAATCAATCCTCCCATGCTAAGAATATACTGCTGCTATGGCTGGTCTCTGGAACTGAGTCCAACTTCTAACACTCCGTGATAAAGTATTACTGCCCACAGGGTTTTCTTTGCTGTCACTTAATGGAAGAGAGAGCCAGTTCTTTCTCCTGAGGAGCGGCTAGATGGGTTCAAACACCAACTTTTCAATCACCTACTGAGCACTTAATCATTGTGCCACCAGGGCTCCTTCAGGATATACTTTGTTGTTGTTAAGTCCCTTCAAGTCAGCTCTGACTCATAGTGACCCCACATAGGGTTTCTAAGGAGGGACTGGTGAGTTTGAACCACCAACCCTGTGGTTCAAACTGACCTTGCAGCCCAGCACATTAACCCACAATGACACACCAGGACTCCTGACAATCTAATGATGGATGTGGTGGTGTGGTGGAGGCACTTCCAAATCATAGAAACCCTAGATAGGGTTTCATTTATGGGAGCAGAAAGCCTCATCTTTCTCCTGTGGAATGGCAGGTGGTTTCTTGGCTAACCTTGAGGTTAGCAACAGGACAGGTAACCACTATGCCATCAGAGCTCCTTGAGGGTATACTAATACTGTTAAATAGCAATACAGATAAAATACTACTAATAAAAACATACTGTGTCCCCTGAGATGTACTGAAGAAATTCATCAAACACATTTGTTGTTGTTAAGTGCTGTCAAGTTGACTTTGACTCATATGAAAAACATTACAATTATATTATTGCATCTCTACTCCCTGGTCCTCCCCAACCCACTACATCTAGTGTCCTCACAAATTGTTGAGGTAAAAGACTTGGTATTATACTTTCATTATATTGTTGCTGTTAAGTGCCTTCAAGTTGGCTCTGAATCATAGCAACCCTGTATAGGGTTTCCAGGATTAGCTGGTGCGTTTGAACTGATAACCTTGTGGTCCCAAGGCAAGCATTGATCCTGCAACACTACACCAAAAGTCAAGTTTTTATTCATAATGATGGAGAATTTAGTAATAAATATTAGTGATTGTTACATAACACGATTAATGTAATTAATGCAAATAAAATATGTTGTTGTTGTTGTTATATGCCGTGGAGTCAGTTCCGACTCTTAGTGACCCTGTACATGATTTCCGAAGTTGTCAATCTTTACGGGAGCAGAAAGCCTTATCTTTCTCCCATGGAACAGCTGGTAGTTTCAAACTGCTGACCTGAAGGTTCGCAGCCTGATTCGTAACCACTGTGATACCAGAAATGTTAAATTGGCAAATGCTATAGTATATATAAAAATATATATGTATGTGTGTATATATTGTTGTTGCTTTTTAAGTACCGTCATATTAGTTCCAACTTATAACAACTCTGTATAGGGTTTCCAAGGAGCAGTTTGGACCGCCAACCTTGCAGTTCAAAGCAGTCTTACAATCCAGTGCCATATATACATATATATATACAAATACATGAATATGAATATATCCCACTTGAATTTAGAGATCGTCTGAAGAACAGATTTTATACATTAAACACTAAAGAACGAAGACCAGAAAAGTCGTGGAATAACATCAAGAATATCATACATGAAGAAAGCAAAAAGTAATTGAGAAGACAAGAAAGAAGGAAAAGATCAAAATGGGTGTCAGAAGAGACACTGAAACTTGATCTCCAATGTAGAGATACTAAAGCAAGTGGAAGAAATGAGGAGGTACAAGACCTGAGCAGAAAATTTTAAAAGTCAGCTTGAGAAGATAAAGCCACATATTACAACAAAATGTGAAAGATCTGGAATCAGAAAACAAAAAAGGAAGAACACACTCAGCATTTCTCAAGCTGGGGGAACTGAAGAAAAAACTCAAGCCTCGACTTTCATTATTGAAAGATTTTCTGGGCAATTTATTGATTGATGCAGAAAGCATCAAAAGAAGATGTAAGGAATACACAGAGCCACTGTACCAAAAGTAAATGGTTAATATTCAGCCATTTCAAGAGGTAGCACATGATCAAGAGCCAATGATACTGCAGAAGGGAGTCAAAGGTGAATTGGAGGATTTGGCAAAGAACAAGGCACCAGGAATTGATGGAATAAAAATTGAAATCTTTCAAGAAAGTGAGGCAGCACTGGAGGCACTCACTCATCTCTGCCAAGAAATTTGGAAGACAACTATCTGGCCGACTGATTGGAAGAGATCTGTATCTGTGCCCATTCCAAAGAGAGGTGACTCAAAGGAATGCAGATATCATTGAACAATCCCTTTGACATCCAATGCAAGTAAAGTTTTACTAAAGGTAATACAGAAATGGCTGCAAGCATACATTGATAGAGAACTTCCAGAGGTTCAAGCCGGATTCAAAAGAGGCTGTGGAACATTGCTGTTGTCCGATGCATCTTGGCTGAAACCAGAGAATATCAGAAAGATGTTTACCTGTGCTTTATTGACTACATAAAGGCTTTCAATTGTGTGGCTCATGACAAGCTATGGACAACATTGTGAAGTATGAGCATTCCAGAACACTTAATTATGCTCATGAGGAATCTGTATAAGGACCAAGAGGCAGTTGTTTGAACAGAACATGGGAACACTGAATGTTTTAAAATTAAGAAAAGTGTGTGACAAGGTTGTATTCTTTTACCATACCATTTCAAACTGTATGCTGAGCAAATAATCTGAGAAGTTGGGTTATATGAAGAAAAACATGGCATCAGAATTGGAGGAAGACTCATTAACAACCTGTGATATGCAGATGATACAACTTTGCTTGCTGAAAGTGAAGAGGACTTAAAATATTATTTATGAAGATCAAAGAGCACAGCCTTTGATATGGATTAAATCTCAATGTCAAGAAAACAAAAATCCTCACCACTGGACCAATAAACATCATTTTGTTCAACAGAGAAAAGATTTAAGTTGTCAAGGACGTCATTCTTCTTGGATCAACTATCAACACTCATGGAAGCAGCAGTCAAGAAATCAAACGACATATTGCATTAGGCAAATCTGCTGCACAAGACCTTTTTAAAGTGTTGAAGAGCAAAGATGTCAGCTTGAGGACTAAGGTGTGCCTGACCCAAGCCATAGTATTTTCAATAACCTCATATGCATGCGAAAGCTGAACAGTGAGTAAGGAAGACTGTAGAAGAATTGATGCTTTTGAGTTATGGTGTTGGAGGAGAATATTGAAAGTGCCATGGGCTGCCAAAAGAACCAACAGATCCATTTTGGAAGAAATGCAGCCAGAGTGCTCCTTAGAGGCCAAGATGGCCAAACTTCGTCTCTCATACTTTAGACATATTGTCAGGAGGGACAAGTCGCTGGAGAAGAATATAATGCTTGGTATGGTGGAGGGTCAGAAAAAAAGACGAAGATCCCCAACAAAATGGATTGGCCAAGTGGCAGCATCGATGGACTCAAGCATGGCAACAGTAGAAAGGTTGGCCCAGGATCGGGCAGTGTTTCATTCTGCTGTTCATAAGGTCGCTATGGGTCGGTACCGACTTGATAGCACCTTAGACAATAACAACAACATACATATACACAGGCTTGAAGACAAAGAGATTTGTGATCAAATTTAAATAACCTTGGAAAGGTGAGTAACTTCTACTTTTTTTTTTAAGTGCTTCTGATATCTATCTATAATGGATGTTGTTGTTGTTGTTGTTAAGTGCCGTCGAGTCGATTCCAACCCATAGTGACCCTATGTAGGGTTTCCAAGGAGCATCTGGTGAGCTTGAACCTCTGACCTTGTAGTTCAAATGGATTTGCAGTCAGGCGCATTAACCCACAGTGCCACACCATAATGGGTATAGGCCTGGGATAATGCTAGACATCCTATAAAGCACAGGACAATCCCTTAGAACATAGAATTATGTAACCCAATATGTTTCTAATCTAGAAATTTTGTCCAAGATTAAAAATTTTCAATACCTATCTTCCCCATTACAAAGAGTGGGAAGAAACATTAGGGCAATGACAGTCTCAGTTTGCTCACCTTAACAGTTAGGACTCAATAAATGACTAACACAACTGGTCTGTCTGCCCAGAGTTTCTTCCATGAGCTTTCAATTTCAGGATTAAAAACAGATTTTATTTGAAGTGCAAAATTGCTTTTATCACTTTTGTTTAATGTCCATTCATTACTTAGAGTGGGAACTCAGTGGCTGTATGGGATAAGCTCTGGACTACAAACCAGCAGTCACTCTTCAAGATTTACATTCTCAGAAACTCTGCAGGTAATCATGAGTCAGCGCAGACTCCACAACACTTAACAATAACAACAAGTTTTTAGTGCAGTTATCAACAGTATCTCTGTAAATCCTCTATTCTAGATCATCTGACACATATTTCAATATAATTACATACATTCTGTTATGGATTGCATTGTGTCCTCCTTAGATGTATGTTGTAAATTCAAACCTATATGTTTAGGACTATAAACCCATTTTATGAATGAGTTGTATTTATTACGTTAATGAGGTAGGATTTGTGTAGGGTTTGTCTTGCATCATAAGTGATTAAGCAAAGATGGGCAGGATAGATACCAAGCCATACAGGGAGATCACCAAGGAAGCAGAAACTGAAGAGGCAAAAGATATCCTCTCGTTGACACAGAGAGAAAGATTTTCCTTACAGTGGATATTCTGAATTCGAATTTCTTGTCACCTAAACTGGAGAAAATAAATTTCTGTTAAAGCCACCCACTGTGGTGTTTCTGTTATAGCACCACTAGATAACTATGACATATGATGGCAGATTTGTTTTTGTTTTCCCTTAGAATGGCAATGATGACATGTAAGATAGTCACTTAAACCACAATTTTATTCTTTCAATTTAAAGCCTAGAGATATTTTGTTAACAATGATTTACTTGACTCAAATTTCAACATCACTTTCATTAGTATCAAACTTAAGAAGACACAAATGATCTTTAAATTCCTCCTTTTCCTATCAAGCCCTAATAGACCTTAGCTGAACAGATTTCCAATTACAGAAGTCACAAATGATCACTGAATATTAATCCTGTAGTGACCAGGTTGCAAACATTTTGGGCAGAACACAAGCCTAAACTGTTTTGCATGTATTGTCCATTTTTTCCTAGCACAAGTCCAAAAAATGTACCTCAATTTTATAAAACTTAGATGCCCTGGTGGCACATATGGTTAAGCAATAAGCTGCTAACCACTAGACCAGCAGTTCAAACTAGCCAGCAAGTCTGTGGGAGAAGGATGAGGCTGTCTCCTCATATAAAGATTTATAGTCTCAGAAGTTCTGTGGAGCTGTTCAGCTCTGACCTTAGGGTTCCTGTGAATCAGAACTGACTTGTTCATAGTAGGTGAGTGGGTTTGTAAAGCTGATAATGTCTTTAAGGCTCATCTCTGGCATGTAGCCTGAAGAAGCAGGCTCCAACTAGTATTTATGTTCCCTATTAGGGTTTTTGGACTTTTGGTGTGATGCTGTAGGATCAGCACTGGACTGTGAACCACAAGGCCAGCAGTTCAAACCCACCAGCTGCTTCTTGGAAACCCTATACAGGGTCACTATCAGTAGGAAATAACTTGAAGGCAACAATTAGGGATCCTGATGTGGCACTGTACGATAAACACTGGACTGGTATCCATAAGGTTGGTACTGGAAATCTACCAGCAGCTCCTCAGAAACCCCATTCAAGGTCATTATGCGTTGGAACCTACTCAATGGCACTGTGAATCAGAGCCAATTCATCAGCACTTAACAACAACAAAATCTGGAAGTTATGGAGTAATTACAAATATATGATACATTAAAGTCTTACTGCAAATAGAATGTTACCTTAGTTCCATTCAGTATATATCTAAAGATACCCTAATCATTACTGACACTGTTGCTGGGTATTGGAGAGAGAGCAAAAGAAAGATGTAATTTATTCTTTCCCTCGAGGAACTAACACATTTATTAGGAAAACAAGATATGTACACACACACAAAAAAAGGGCAACATATAAGCAAACTTTGCTTAAAATAACAATTTTTAAAATAAATATAATATTAATACAAGCAGCTAACACATAGGTTCTAAGATTTTAACTATATATTTTAATTTATTTAATCCTTTTAACAATCCTATGTCATAAATAACTAATTTTATCCCCATTTTAAAGATGACAAACCTGAGGAAACGGGTTTAAATAACTTGTACAAAGTCACACAGCTAGAAATCTGAAACAACTTGGGTTCCACCAACTTGGTTCCTATTTTATACCACCAAAGGGAGAGGGTAGGACTCCCAGTACGGCGCTGTAGGATAAGCACTGAACACAGAACCAAAAGGTCTGTGTTGACCTGTAGCTGCTCCTTGGGAACTCTGTACAGAGTCACTATGATTCAGAATGGACTCAACAGCATGTAACAACAACAAAGGAGGGCAGGGCACAAATTAAAGAGACTTAAAGAAATAATCCTAAAAATCCTGGTTAGCACTGTAGGATAAGTACTAGACCACAAGGTCAATTTAAAGATCAAAGTCCACAGCCTTCAATATGGATTACACCTCAATGAGAAGAAAAAAATTCTCACAAGTGGACTGGCAACTATTATCATGATAAATAGAGAAATGATTGCAGTGATCAAAGACTTCATTGTATTTGGATCCACAATCAACACTCATGAATGCAGCAGTCAAGAAATCAAAGGATATATTGCATTAGGCAAATGTTCTGCACAAGACCTTTTAACATGTTCAAGAGCAAAGACATCAGGGTAATCCTCACCCAAGCCATGGTATTTTCAATTGCCTCATATGAATGTGAAAGTTGGGCAATGAATAAACAAGACTGGAGAAGAATGAACACATTTGAATTATGGTATTGTAGAAGAATATGAAAAGTACTACAGTCTGCCAGAAGAACAAACAGATCTGTGTTTGAAAAAGTATAACCAAAATGCTCTTTAGAAACCAGGATGATGAGACTTATCTCTCATACTTTGAGTGTATTATCAGCAGGGACAAGTCCTTGGAAATGGACATTATATTTGGTAAAGTAGAGGATCAGTACTGGAGGGGGAGAGAAAGGAATAGCCAGAAATATCACCATAGAAAGCTTATAAGTTCATCTTCTGCCTATAACTGATTGGAATACCTAAAATGGGGCTACAATATGCCCAGTGAAGAAGGCTTCCTGGGGAGCCTTTGCATTACATAAGACGATAGGTGGAGTCCTGAACAGCATCCAGAATCTTCTGAGGTGAGAAATTTCTACTTGAAAGGACAGGCAGAGCAGCCTA
>NW_006408613.1:3447853-3450369 GCF_000296735.1 Chrysochloris asiatica | reverse complement strand
TCAGTGAAAAAGTTAGTCTCCCAGTGAGATGGTTTGGCACAGTGGCAGCAGCAATGGGCTTAAGCATAACAATTGTGAGGATGGCAATGTTTTGTTCTTCTGTGCTTAGGGTTACTCTAAGTATGAACTGGCTCCGTGGCATCTAACAACAATCTTCATTTGGATTTCTGGTGTCAGGCTGTAGGATAAGTACTATATTGCTAACCACATGATTGGTGACTCAAACCTACCATCCTCTTCTCAGAAACACTATACAGGGCCACTACAAGTCAACACTAATTTAGACAGGACTTAACAACAACAATCTTTATTTGGCATGATTGTTAACTATATTCTTTCCATCTGCAGTAACTGAAGGATGATTAAAAAGTAGTCCCCTCCCCCCCCACTTTTTTTAAACAGAAAGAAATATGTGACTTATTCATAAGAAAATATAGTTTAATATTATTAGAAGTACAGATGAAAAAATAATTCCTCATAATATTTTATGTTTATTTTATATCACAAGGTTTTAATGAATATGGAGTAAAATAAATAGTAAAAAAGAGCCTTCTAGGAGAAACTTAATGATTAATTAATCTTGCATAGAGACTGTGAAGCTGCACATACCTCCAAAAGAGTGCATGTATTTCAGTTGTGATTCTCTGCAACAATGTACTGAAAGCAATTATTAAGTTGCAGTTGCTGGTCTTCAAGGAATTACCAGAAATCAAATAGGGCCTCAACAAGGCTAAATACTGTTTCTATTTTCTAGGAAGATTGGACTTATTGTGTATTGCTCTGAAGGGTGGAAATAAGAACACTGAGTGAAAATTATTAGGGATAGATTAGGTAACAATACAGTAAAGCCCATAAAAGCTAGAACCTGTGTAAGGCTAAATAACACCTGCCAAAGGAGAGAAAAGCTCATATTTGCCACTAAAAGAAGTGATGAAAAAGTGGTAAGACGGCATCCTATCAAAGGTGGAAATTTATGAAACCTGTTAAGTTCTAATTCTCACAGGTTTCAATGTACGGGCAAGAAGTTTCCTGCCATCAAAGATGTCCACATATGAAAAGGGTTGTTGTTGTTAAGTACCGTACCGTGGAGTAGAATGGGCTAATTCAAAGCAGCATTAATCATCCCTGTTGCTGTTGCTAAGTGCCTTCGAATCGGTTCCGACCCATAGCGACCCTGTACAGGGTTTCCGAGGCTGTAAATCTTTACAGGAGCAGAATGCCTCATCTTTCTCCCATGGAACAGCTGGTAGTTTCGAACTGCTGACCTTGCAGTTCGCAGCCCGATTCGTAACCACTACGCTACCAGAGCTCCTTATCCCTAGAAGTGGCCAAAAAGGGTTGGGCCACTATGTGAAAATACTCTTGTTGAACAGATGTAATCAAAGGGTAATTGGATGAAGAAACCTTCAAATTTTTCTTAATTCTGAGAGTTTAGGGGTCCTGAATTTTCCATATTCAGTATGTTATTTTATAAGTGGCGTCACTACTTTGAGTCTATGTTATGAGTGACTGCTCTTCTTTGGTAAAGAATTAACCAAAGACCAAAGAGAGGTCTTTCCTTTGTCCTTGGCAACTAGTAGGTAATCCCTATGTCTTGGCTGATGAGTGTCATTGTTTCTCTGGAGGCCTTAGCAAGGTTTATATGGGGAATTTGGGCCACACAGTATTAGCTTGATCTCTCTAAGGGTTAGAAGCTAAAGTCAGCCACTCAGGTAGTTAAATTAACCATGTCTGCATGATCAAGACCTGATAAAATCTCTGTACACCAAGTCTCAGGTGAGCTTCCCTTCTTAGCAATACTGTGTGTGTATTGCCACATATTGATTCCAGGAGTCATCCGTGGAGTCCACAACTCCAGTATCAGAGAACAGCTAGAAGCTTCATGTAAGGAATGCTCCTGGATGCTGCCCCATGCATCTCATTCCTTGGCTGATTTTATTCTAAATCCTTTCACTGCAACTAAGCATATCTGTATGCATGTCAGGTTTCTGTGAGTTCTGTGAATCTGTCTAGAAAATTATTGAAACTAGGCATGGTATTAGGGATCCTTGAATTCTGCAGTTAGTGTCAGAAGTAAGCATTGTCTTGGGGACTGCCGTTGACTTTTACAATGCTTTTCTCAAGTTTTCATTTTATTATTTCACTTTTGTCTCTTTTGTTTCTCTAATATTTCTTCACTTTTGGAAAAAGAGACAGATTCTATAAACACCATCAGCCTATCAGAGCCTTGACTTATTCTCAGCACAAAATTTCCAGCTGTGTGCAGGACAATGCCTTCTATGGATTGTTGTTGTTGTTGTTAAGTGCCTTCGAGTCGGTTCCGACCCATAGCGACCCTGTACAGGGTTAGACACTCAAAATGAACAAAGGCAGCCACCAGCCAATACTTCAGAGCTTGCCCTCAGCCATTTTGCTGTGCCTAAGGAGCTCTGGTAGCGTAGTGGTTACGAATCGGGCTGCGAACCTTAAGGTCAGTGGTTCGAAACTACCAGCCGCTCCGCGGGAGAAAGATGAGG
>NW_006408613.1:3440396-3447753 GCF_000296735.1 Chrysochloris asiatica | reverse complement strand
AACAACAACAATGGGTACTATGGACACCCTCTTCCCTGCTAAGATTTGTTTTGTAAGCCTCTGCCACGTCTCCATCGTGGATACTTGAAGATGTTTTCCAGACAACCAAGATATTTGGCTATATGACTACTGTGTGAGTTTTATAGATATCAAGTATGAAAAGAATTCAGAGGAAAGAATAATTAGTGTGTCCTAGAGTAAGTTGAAAAGGTTTACAATGCAAAGAGATTTCAACTGAACCTTGAAGGTAGGTAATATTTGCATATGAGAAACATGCTGTTCCAGAGTCTGCCTCTGGGTGGCCCCAAAAGAAACTCATCCACATCACCATGGACCATAGTCGGGAAGATGGGCAGCGTGTTAAGCCATTGCGGGTGTTCAGCCTCCACCTCCAAGCTCTCCACGTGTCCAGCACGCCTCGGGCCCACTCGAACAATGCACTAAACTCTTGGTATGACACTACAAGATAAACACTGGACTAATAACCACAGGTTGGTGGTTCAAACCCACCGGCTACGCTTCAGAAATCCTATAAATGGTTGCTGTGAGTCAGAACCAACTCCATGGCACTAAGAACCATAACCTCACTTAAGAAGAATGCTATATCACTATAATACATAGGTACATCTGCTTCAGGGATATAACTGAATCCAGATAAAATATGAAGGTTCTTCAAAAAGTTTATGGAAAAATAGAATTAAATGATATTGAAATTTTACTATGAATTTTTTAAGCACTCTAAAATGTGTCAATGTGACTACACCAGGATTCCCAGAATTGTGCTATTATCCTGTCTTTTGTATGTAACATAATTATCCTATGTGTTGTAAATCCTAATATCTATGATGTTAATGAGGCAGCATTGGAGGCAATTATGTTAATGAGGCAGGATACAATCTACAGGATTAGGTTGTATATTAAGTGAATATTTCTTGAAAGATGTTGTTGTTAATGGTCTTTGAGTCCGTTCGGACTCATAGCGACCCTGTATAGGGTTTCTGAGGTGTGGATGGTGAGTCTGAACCACCTGCCTTGCAGTTCAAACTGACCTTGAAGTTCAGCACATAAACCCCCAGAAGAGATTAAACAAGAGAGATGAGAGCATAGGGGCGTGACCACGACCAAGAAAGAAAAATTGATAGAGTAGTGTATCCTTTGGACCCAGAGTCCGTGTGCTGAAAACCTCATACACCCAGGGAAAGACTGCTAAGACACATATAAATCTACAAGAAACACTGGGTTTACCGATGTTGAAAGGAGACAAGGATCTTCCTTCTGAGCTCACAGAAAGAAAGCCTTCTTGTAGAATTGAAACTTTGAATTTAGATGTCTCACCTCCTGAATTGTGAGTCTGTGTTAAAGTCATTCACTTGTGGTATTTCTGGTAAGCAATGCTAAATAACTAAGAGAATCTGGAATTTAAGTTTGATATAAAACTGATTAAAAGGGGAAACATATAAAAACAAAACACCATCTATTGTGGTGTGTAAGAAACCTTGAGAACTGTTATCAAAAGCTACATGTTAGTATAACTGGATGGTGCGGTTCTAGTATACCCATTTAGCCTTCTGCATTTTACACTAGACTTTGATCTTTATGTAGGCAAGGGATAAGTACACAGTACTAACATGATATTTGTGCACAAAACTTAGTATAGCATCTGTGTGTATGCAGGGCTCACTGTAGGGCCTATAATGTCATATCTGAACCAGTAATTGAGGAATGAATGAACTGATATATAAACCATCTGTAGAAATCATATTAAAGGAAGAAATAACTTCCAGTTATGAAAGGTAAAGCAGATTTTGTGCTAGAAAAATGGTCTACAAGGAATAGATAATTCTTGTCCAATTAGAAGTTTGTGTAAACACTAAAAAGATGCTATGGATTTTGGAGTTACAGCAATTAAGCAGCATAGGCTATTATTGCTAGTTCCTTGTGATGTCATTATTTTGCCAATAATGAATTAGCTCAGTAGCATAATAATGTGGATTATGATACATAAACATATATAGATATATATAAGGACATATCTATATGTGTGTGTGTTGTTATTGTTGTTAAATGCCATCAAATTCGTTCCAACTCATAGAGCTTTCAAGGAACAGCTGGTGAGTATGAACCACCAAACTTCTGGTTCAATCCAATATTGTGGTCCAGTGCATTATCATGCAGCACCACACCTGGACTCCATGGTATGATATATGTATATATAATCTATCTTTCTATATATCTATGTGTGTGTGGTGTTAACTTACAAGAAGAATGAATAGACTAGTATATATATTAGCCATCTTCAAAGATTTGCATTTATCTACTTTAAATCACCAACTCTCGAAAAATATGCCCCTGATTATTCTATGAAGGACCAGAATTGATGATAATTTAATAAATGTTTATTGTGAAAATTATCTCAGTGTTTCTGTATCCTTTACAAAGAACATTATAGATAGAATATTGAATTTAAGATTAAAGTCCATACTTTGAAATATTTTCTCTCAGTCTAAAGCCTTAAACTCCCATTCTCAGGAGCAGCTCCGTCAACAGCACCTGGTATTTACTATGTATGAGAACTTTTCAGTCCCAATTCATCGAGCATGGTTGTGGTTGTTATGTGCTATCCAGTTGATTCTGACTCATAGTGGCCCTGTATGACAAAGTAGACCTGCTCCATAGTGTTTTTTAGGGTATAACTTTGGTAGAAGCCGATAGCTAGGCATTGGATGGTGGATGCAAACTGCTGCTCTTTTGGTTAGCACTTACTCATTCAGCGCTAGCATCTTCAGTTTAGCAAAGAGTTTCAGGAATCTGTATGTACAGTAAAATGTGACGGGAAGTCAATATTCAAAAACAAACAAACAAAAAAAGCACTTGTACCTCATCCCAACCCAGGTCAGATGTGGGAGGGTAGAATTCTGAATAGTGGTAACCTATCCATGTTCTCTAAAGAAGATACTCAAAAACTGAAGTCAGGACAAATATGTGATTGTATCCTTTAGGAATTTGACTTTTCTGCCCACTCTTTCCTCTCTTACAAGTTTATATATACTTTACGTCTGGATATAGGTTAATTAACTTCATATTTCTGATCAAAACTTGACACTTAATCTAATTATAGAGCAAATACTTTCACAACCGATTGATTTTCTAAATTGCAATAAAGAATTCAGCACAGGTAATTTTTCAAACATGTTAAATGAGATATGCATTATATACTCTGCTACACAGGAAAGTATAGCACAATTTTAAAGCGTAGGAACAAAAATTATCTTCCAGAATACATTGCCTTAAACCTGTGTGAGCTAGTGGAGCCCACATGGCATAGTGGTTTAAGCACTGGGCTGTAAACCACAAGGTTAACAGTTCAAACCCACAGCTGCTTAGCAGGAGAAAGATAAGGCTGTCAGTTCCTGTAAAGATTTACAGCTTTGGAAAACCTATTGAACAGTTCAAGTCTGCCCTATGGAGTCTCTATGAGTTTGCAAAGATTTGAAGACAGTGGATTAGTGAATAGGAGTTATTTCTTAATTAAATTTTTAAGTGAGGAGGTGAAAATATTTCATTTTTTCTCCAACATCCATTAAGGGGAAGAGCAACTTTAAGGATTTTGTCTATTTCACAAGCATAGTTGTCTGAGCTCTTGGAATTATGCATGAGACTCAGTGAATTGTGAAGCCTCAAAGTGCAAGCTAATTTTTATGTATTTTGTGTGTATGTGTGTGAGTTTTTTTCAGAGAGAAGGTTCCAAGTTTTAACTATATTCTTCAAGCACCTTGAGAAACAAAAAGGAATCCAAAAGAACAGTCTCTAGATTTCAATTCCTAGAGGAAAATCTTTGACTTTATATATTCTGCATTACATTATCTAGTGAGCCTCCTAGATGTAAACCAAACAATAGCCAAAATCCTTATATTTTCTTTCAACAACTAGTTCCTCAATCCTTAGAGAAAACGTTGCTCAAAATGTGATCTGCACTTAATAAACTCCACTGATAATTGGGTTCTATGGTCAACTTAGCTTGGAGGGATTGGGTAATGGAAAATTTCCATCTTTATGTAGTATAGAATTTCTCATTTCTTTCAACTTCAACTTAGAGTTCCCATATAATTGTGCTCTTATTTTGAAAAAAAAAAAAAGTCCTGTAGCCACACTTTGGAAAATACTGACTTCAAATATGAAGAACTATTCTTCAAACTGGTACCCAGAGTGAGTCTTATCATTTTCTAACCTTATATCTTCTTTGACATTTCCATTGTCTCAAACTCACTGCAATTCCCTGAATTAATTCCCTAAATTAATTCCCTTCTTGCTTTAGTATCTTTGCTCATGTATTCTCCTTTGCCAGGAGTATCTCTAGCCCCGCCCTCCCATTCCCACACTTTTCAATGGCCTATTCACACGAATTATGGATTACATAATTATAAAGAAATATGTAAAGAAAATACTTCCAAAGTAATTAAGCGCATTAAACGACTGTTAAAGACAGTCGTTCCAACAGAAGAAGGAAATACTGCCTGGTTTAAAGTTGGAAAAGGTGTACACCCAGGGGTGAACTATTTTGTCATGCTTAAACAATTTATATGCTTAACAAATAATTTGAGAAGCTGAACTATATGAAAAACACAGAATCAGAATTGGAGGAAGGTTCATTAACAACCTAGATAATGCAGATGGCAGAATCTGTTTGAGCTGGAAGTTGTCTTGCAAGATGTGCCTTTTAGACATTTAAATGAATATATATTTTTTGCTTTATATGTGTACAGCACATAGTCTTGCTCTGTTCATTTGTGAAAAATAAAATATAAAAAGGAAACCAAACAGTGGAAGTAGGGTAACTGCTATTACAAGGATGGGAGTATAATCAATGAATCAATAAAATGAAACAGAACATATGATTTTATTTTAAAAAACAGAGAAATAAAGAAAAGAAACAATCTATGATGATGTGGTGGGAGGAGGGAAAATTATTCACAGGATAGATACGTGTCAACATGGGTGACTGGACAGGGAATATAGAAGAAGGAGAAAAGATGAAAGTATTGGGAGACACAGGGGAATGTAATATTAAAGTGAAAAGATGTAAATACTGTTAACTGTTGATACATGGAAGTGATTGCAATCATTGTAATGAAGCAAAATATATGATTTGTTGAGTGTGAAACATGGTTTGCTCTGTAAACACCTGCCATTAAAAAGTTTTAAAAATAAAATAAGATAAAAGGGAAAAGGACTTGAAGCACTTACTGATGAATATCAAAGACTACATCCTGCAGTATGGATTGCATCTCAACATAAAGGAAACAAAAAATTCTTATATGTTGACCAGTAAACAACATTATGATAAAGGGAGAAGAGATTGACATTTTCAAGGATTTTAATTTACTTGGATCCAGAATCATTGTCCAAGGAAGCAGTAGTCAAGAAATTGAATGACGTATTATAATGGCAAATCTGCTGCAAAATATCTCATTAAAATGTTCAGAAACAAAGATATCACTTTAAGCATTATGCCCAAGCTTAGCCTGATCCTAGTCTGAGAGTCTTATCCAACATATGGTATTTTCACTCACCTCATATACATGAATAAGCTGGACAATTAAATTGGAAGACCAAAGAAGAACTGAAGAATTTAAAGTACGGTGCTAGTGAAGAATATTAAACATACCATGGACTGCCAGAAGAACAAACAAATTTTGTCTTAAAAGAAGAACAGCCAGAATGCTACTTAGAAGAGAGGACAGTAAAATTTTGTCTCAAATACTTTGTATATATTATCAGGAGGGACCAATCCCTGATGAAAAACGTCATGCTTGGTAAAGCAGAGAGTCAATAAAAAAGAGAAAGAACTTCAATGAGAGGGTGTGGAACAGTGGCTACAACAATGAGCTCAAGAATACCTCCTATTGTGAGGCTGGTACAGGACCAGGCCATATTTTGTTGTCTTATACATCAGGTCACTATGAGTTGGAATGAACTCCATATTTCAGCCTTGAATCTGGTATAGTCAATATATATATATGTTGCTATTGCTGTTAAGTGCCATTGAGTTAGTTTCTACTCATAGCGAGCCTGTCTAGATTTTCTGAGGAGTGGCTGATGAGTTTGAACCATTGAACCACTGACCTTGCAGTTCCAATGACCTGGCTGTCCAGTGTTTATCTTAAAGTGCCACACCAGGACTCCTGGTAAAAATTATGTGATAAATAAGATATAATTGTTGTTGTTGTTAAGTGCCATTGAGTCGGTTCTGACCCACAGTTACCCTGTGTAGGGTTTCCAAGGAGTGGCTGGTGAACTTGAACTGCCGACCTTGCAGTTCAAGCCGGCTTTGCTATCTGGCGCATTAACCCACAGCGCCACACCAGGACTCCAAGGTGTAATTAGGTGGCATAAATTAGGTGATAAATATTATTTTATGAAGGAATAAATACATGGATATTTACACTCCAGAAAAAAATGACCAATTAGAATACATGTTTCAAAGGGTAGGAGGAGAGACCAAAAAAGAAGGCAGAGAAATGTTAACACTGAAAATGTTATGAATTCCCAATACAGAATCTGACAGTCTGAGCACAGAGTTACATAAGTCAGACCAGTCCCCAGGCAGGTTTAAATTTATGGGGCTAGCATCTCTGCGGCAGAATCCAAGCTCTCATAGCACTACAAGGTAGTAATATTTTTACAAGGACAAACTACTGTTAAACAATTTCTCTAATGTATTAGACACAAAGCAGTTATCCTTCAGCTTCCGGCATGCGTAGCTGCTGCTGTCACCTATTTTTCCTCTTGGGCAAACATTTATTCTGTGTAGAGAAGGCAAATTGGCACTCAACATTTCTATCTGAGTCTCCCATATCCCACTGAGTTTCCAGGGCCGCTGATGCAGAACTTGCTCTTGTCCCAGGTGTGCCTTTTTATGGAGGGAGAAGACTGATTCTCCTCACTAGATATTTAGGTAAGCCCTAAGAGTTCTTCCTTCCTTGAGTGCCTTAGACGTCCTGGAGAAGTTTAGTAACACTAGCCTCAGTGGTTCTTTCTCCTGGGAACAGAGATTGATTTTTCTCAGTTTGGCATGGTTGGATACTGGGTTTTGGAGAGAGAGAGGTCAATGCCATTAAAAACTGGAGGGCATTCAGGTAGTAGCTTTTAATTTGCAGGAGTTATTTTACTGGTGTGAGTAAACTTCCTGAAGCAAACTTTACAGTCTGAAGTACGGTTCCTGGACTCAAACTTTACAGTCTGAAGCATGGTTTCTGTCTATTCAATAATGTGTGTTTTCCTTTTTAGGAAAAGACAAACGTATGGATTTAAAATGATGTTCCTTTCCTCCCTACCTAATCCACAGTAGGTAACACTA
>NW_006408613.1:3437620-3438726 GCF_000296735.1 Chrysochloris asiatica | reverse complement strand
GGAAACCCTGTACAGGGTCGCTATGGGTCGGAACCGACTCGACGGCACTTAACAACAACAACATGGTATATTCAGTATTCTTTACCAATACCTTAATCCAAATGAATCAATTCTTTTTCAGTCTTTTATCTTCATTGTTCTGCTTTTATATACATATGAAGCATGATATGCACCAAGGTTTTCTTAGTCATCAAAGTAAAATCTTTTGATTTTTAAAAGATTTTCTAAAGGGTCTTTTGCAAGCACAGATGTCCAATGTCCATGTAGTTCTAGTATATATGGATGTACTAACTAGGTGGGAAAGTTACTTGTGTCCAGGGAGCTAGATGTATGCTCTCTGGAAAACAAAAGGTAGGGAGGGGAGGGTGGTACTGGGCTTTGCTATCCCCCAGGGATATTCTTCACCACTCGTCTGTCTGTTTGTCATACAGTGGTAGTTTGTAAGTTGCTGTGATTCTAGAAGCTATGCAACCGGTAGTTAAATACCAGCAGGGTCACCCATGGTGTAGAGGTTTTAGATGAACTTCCAGACAAAGACAGACTAGGAAGAAGGAATGGCAAACTACTTCCAAATATTTAGTCACTGAAAACCTTAAGAGTAGCTGAGAAACACTGTCAGATATAATGCCTGAAAATGAGCCCCCACAGGTTGGAAGGCACTCAAAATGCAACTGGGGAAAAGCTGCCTCCTCAAAGTAGAGTTGACCATGATGATGCGAATGGAATAAAGCCTGTGTGAGTAAAGCTGATGGCGCACAACTCAAATGAAGAGAAACAGCTGTAACATCCATTAACAATTGGAACATGGAATGTATAAAGTATGAATCTAAGAAAATTAGAAATTGTCAAAAATGAAATGGAAGGCATAAACATTGAAAACTTAGGCATTAGTGAGCTGAAATGGACAGGTATTGGCCATTTTGAATCTGACAATCACATGTTTAACTATCTTGGGAATGACAAATTGAAGAGGAACAGGGTTGCCTTCACTGTCAAAAAGAACATATCCAGATCAGTCATGAGGTACCATGCTTTCAGTGATAGGATAATATCCATCACAGTGAAGGGTCAGAGAAAAAGAGAAGACCCTCAGTGAGATGGATTGG
>NW_006408613.1:3432272-3436075 GCF_000296735.1 Chrysochloris asiatica | reverse complement strand
AGATGTTTATCTGTGCTGTAATGACTACACAAAGGCTTTTGATTGTGTGGATCATGACAAGATATGACCAACATTGCGAAGTATGAGTATTCCTGAACACTTAATTGTGCTTATGAGGAATCTGTACATGGACCAAGAGGCAGTTGTTTGAACAGAACACGGGAACATTGAACGGTTTAAAATTAAGAAAGGTGTTTGTCAGTGTTGTATTATTTCACCATACTTATTCAACCTGTATGCTGAGCAAATGATCTGAGAAGTTGGGTTATATGAAGAAAAATGTTGCATCAGGTTGGAGGAAGACTCATTAACAACCTGTGGTATGCAGATGATACAACCTTGCTTGCTGAAAGTGAAGAGGACTTTAAATATTTACTGATGAAGATCAAAGATCATAGCCTTCGGTATGGAATGCATCTTAATGCAAAGAAAACAAAAATCCTCACCACTGGACCAATAAACAAGATTCATATCAATGGAGAAAAGATTGAAGTTGTCAAGGACTTCATTCTTCTTAGATCTACTATCAACACTCATGGAAACAGCAGTCAGGAAATCAAATGACATATTGCATTAGGCAAAGTGGCAGCATCAGGGGGCTTAAGTGTGGCAACAATTGTGAGGCTGGCCCAGGACCGGGCAGTGTTTTGTTTTGTTGTGCATAGAGTCGCTTTTTGTCAGTACCAACTCGATGGCACCTAACATAACAACAGGGCTATTCTCCCCATGGTTCCAGTGACATGGTTCTAAACCTTAGGAGGAAGGAGGGAGGGTAACTTCTACATTGGAGCTCATGATAAGAAGGCACAAGCTTTTTTACTTTGGTGACCTGGAAACAAAGGGTGAATATTGGAGGATAATTTTATGTCTAAGAAAAGTACTCAATCTTCCACTCACTATTGACTATAAACTTTGCAACTGAGTAGTATCTTGGGACCTTAAGATTCTATGGATTTGATAGTGTGGAATCCCTCTCTCCTGTCATGTATACCTGCCTTTCTTTAAAAACACTTAACAGGCAGTCAAAAGTGACAGAGAATCAGGGGACTCTTATTGAGCACATATTGGACACTTAAGTGGACCTTCCAGAAACACTTCTGGGAAGATGCCTCAAGAGACTGATGATCCCTAGATTAAAGCTGAGGACAAGAGCCAGTTATAAGTATGTTTGAGTCACTGATTGTACCTACAGGTTTCTGAAGCCCAGAGAATCTCACAACATAATATATATATATATTTTTTGCCAGTAATGGAAACAATTTTATTGCAAATATTAATTAGAAGGCAACACCAACAATTAGCAGCTTTAATTGCTTTTCCTTATTTTTTTCTCAACTTCTCCACATTTATCACATGACTTTCTTCTCCTTTGGAGGGAGGTTAAAGAGGCCAGAAATCAGAGGAAGGATTTTTAGATTCCAGATCAGCTGGCCCAGTGACTTAAGGTAATGCATCCATGACTAATGTGCAAATTTCTCTCTTACAGATATCCTGATACCTAGCGGTTTTCCTAAAAGGATGTAGAAGGACCAGTGTTAGAGTTCTTTAGGAAGCATTACTTCCATAATATTATGTAATAAAAACACATTCTGATTCCCTTTTATGATTTTTCTTCTGTGAAAAGAGGCATCACTGGGTGGTGAAGGAAAGTATATTTGCTTGGTCTAGAGAGGATTCATTATTGTGCTTCATTCCAACCTTTCATATGGGCTGAGGAAAATGGAACTGTATTGTATGCTTCTATAATGCTCTCTCACCACATGTATATGTGACTCAAAATGTGAGTTCAGATGACCTAAGGAATAAAAGTATATTATAAGCAACCTCTCTAATTCAACCTAGCTCTGAATGCAACAAATAGTTAAAACCTATACATTTGCCTTGAGACATATTTAAGCCATAACCAACCTCCCTAATCTCTGACCTTGAAGAGAAGATGTAATATACTAGTCTTTGCTACACATGACATCATCTGGCCCTTATGTATGATTCTAGATAAGAAATTTACATATGAACTCTAGACTTCAGCTCTCTCAATGAAAGAAAACAGAAGCAGAATATCCCTCTCTAGTCTCTGACATTGTTTGAAGACCAAGATCCTGCTAGAGATGAAGAATGAGACTTTGAGTGCTGGCACCAACCTTGGACCCCAGTTATGAAAGACCTCTATCAAGGTCAAGCCATTGATTAAGCCTTCCTCTCAAGACCACTCATTAAAGGGAGATGGCTGAAGTCTAAAGATTTGAATTTTAACCACTTGACTTTCTTACATTGTCTTGACTCTCAGGCCCTAATGGAAAGTCTTGTGGTTTTACCTGTGAGCCTTGCAGTAAATGAAATCAGTCCATGTATGATAAACCTGAGATCTTCACTTACTTCAAAATAAAATTCAAGAAGACAAAGATAACCATGATTCTTTTGATAAAAGCAATAGAGAAAAACACAACATACTATGAAAAATCCATGGAAAAAGATGTTTTATTCCAGTGAAAGTTTTAGTCATTCTACTTGGTTCCTAGATATGCCTATGAAAAATTCTTTTCACTAGAATTTAATCTTCTTTTCTACAAAGGAAGGCTGAAATTTTGCAGGCTGTAAGCCAATTCTACTTACAGATGTATTTTGTTTGGTTCACACAGTATTTTTTTTTTTTTTCCTTTGAAAAAAATGCATAAGATGCCAACATTTAAATCTGAGATGATTTCAGGCAGAAAGCATTTTTTTTTTTTTTTTTTTTTGGCTCCTCTTTAAAGACCAGAAGATTTGGCAGTACCTACCCTGTATCCATGGGGGCTAAGATAGAGCTTTTCTTTTTGGATGATGTGTGCACTCTCCAGGTTCTCACCTGACTGCACCTTTCTTGTACACGGCTGGCAGAATCTGGTCACGTTTGAGATTGTCACCCACAAATGACAAAATGTAACATGGTAAGGGAAAGCAAGGGAAAGTAGTTATGCTAGCTACATTCTTTTGAATTTCAGAGTAAGTTTCCTCAAAATATAATGAGTATTGACTGCAAGGTAGTGCTTGCACTACCTTGCAAAGTATTGACTCAAAGTAGTGCTTTGAGACTAGAAGTTTCTACAGCTTTGATGGTGCAGGGTCTGCCTCTCTTGAAATGTACATCTGCATATCTTGAAACACACTTCACAGGCAGTGAGAAGTCAAAAGGTGCCAAAGTGGAGGAGCATCAGGGGACTGTTTTTGAGCACATATGAGATGCCCCAAAAAGGGTTTTTTACCTCACCGAAAATGAATACTATTAAAAGATATTGGGGCCATTGGTCAACATTAACATTTTAACTTGTCTGCATTAAAAAAAATAGTCAAGACTCTTTTAAAATTAATATATTGCTCAGCAATACCAATATATAATATTTTTTTAAAAAAGAAACCTTATGATAGTTCTTATATCAAGAGATAAGAAGCAACCCCATGTAAGAGTTTGTTCACTATAACTGTGACATTGATTCGTGATAGATTAACATTGATATGAATGCCATGGCATAAGAGAATCATATGATAAAATGAGGAGGGGTGAGGAAATAAATTAAATGAGCTCTGATTGATCAACCTCTAAGTGTGAAACACTGACCAGGTACTTCCCCATTGCCTCTAACATTATCTCCTCAGCAATGAAACTATGAAGCCAGAATTATCCCCTGCATTAGAAATACGTGAAAAATGAAGTACAAAGAAGTGCTACAATTGCTTGAAGCATAAGCGGCAAGGCCTGGATCCAAACCCACATCACACCTTTAAAATCCAGTATTTAACATATTTCACCTAGACGGGCCCAGAAA
>NW_006408613.1:3431326-3432172 GCF_000296735.1 Chrysochloris asiatica | reverse complement strand
TCACCTAGACGGGCCCAGAAAGGTGACTCTAAGTTCTCTGCAGAACCCCCCCCCCCCCGCAAGTAAAGAAATAAGCTCATCCTGAAAAACCCTTTCATTAAGCTGAATTATTTATAAAGGTCCCTGAGTGGCACAAACAAATTACACTGAATTACACTGAGCTGGTAACCAAAGGTTGGAGGTCCAAACCAACTCAGCTGTATCACTAAATATGATAGCCAAGAAAATCATATGGAGCAATTCTTTTCTGTATCACATGGGGTCTAATAAGTGACAAATCAAAGCAGAAACATAATCAGCAATAAAAGTTTACCTTTCTGTGTCTTCTCCATTTAGTCATGAATCTGCTGTTCAGATTCCTTGTCTGATCAAAATGTACAATTTTTACATGTGTTATAAAGGTAAAAAACAAATTCAAAGTTCACCGAGTCTTCTTAAATCTCCCAAACTACAACCAGGGAAATTTAAGCCACACAAGTAAAAATGACATATTGCTCCCTCTTTCCAGTTTGGTGTAAAGTGTAAAGAACTTGCACTTTTCTACATCATTTTAACAATGTAAAAGAAAGAAATCAGCATTAAGTAGACAAGAAGAATAGAAGACATCTGAAAGAATAAAAGTAATAATCTCCTGGTTCCAGACTTATGATTTCAGAAAGAAAATATTCCTTGAAACAATACATGCAATTTTCATATTAGAATTTGTATAAAAGACAAATTCTTGGAAAATATGCAAAACTTTGTCCATTTCATTTGAATTATCTAACTTGTTACCATATGAAAGTATTTTAAACTATATACATTTTTGACAGATATAGGCACCTAATGTGTAATCTTCTTAATTAC
>NW_006408613.1:3423552-3430602 GCF_000296735.1 Chrysochloris asiatica | reverse complement strand
ATAGGGCTTTTGAGGAGCAGCTGGTGGGTTTGAACCACTGAAACTGAGGTTAGCAGTCCAGTGTTTATCCTATAGCAGCATACCAGGACTCCTCCATAAATATGACAGCCTAGAAAACCCTATAGGATGGGGACAGTTCTCTTCTGTAGCATGGGTCTCTCTGAGTTGTAATTGACTCTACAGCACATAAAAACTACAACAACTCATTACTACAAAGTTTTGTTAGGTGGATGTTTATATTTGACATGATGATTGAAAGAAATGGGCCATTGGCTGCAGTTTAGAAATCACTTTGTTTTAGGATAGTTACAAAGGGAATGAAGTAAGTTCTAAACAACTGGAGTTGAAATTTTGGAACATGTAAAAACAATGTCATAAATCTTGCTAAGTTAGTTACCAAGGGTAATAGCAAATAACAAACATTTACATTTTTCTAAATCATTAATATTGTTAACTTGGGTTCTAGTCCTAAATATAGGGGTTGATACAATATTAAAGACAGAATTCCGTTATAAGACAATTTCCCTTTCCATTCTCAGGGCTAAACCAAAGTCATCCTCACTGCAGACTAGACCATTCTAACTCATAGTGGCCCTATAGAACAGAGTAGGGTTTTCAAGGCTGTCAATTATTATGGAAACATACTGTCTAATTTCTCTACCTTGGAACATCTGGTGGGTTCAAACCACAGACATGTCCTTTAGCAGTCCTACATTTAACCCAGTGTGCCAGTTGTTGTTGTTAGGTGCCAGCGAGTTGGTACCAACTCATAGCAACCCTATGTAAACAAAAAGAAACACTCACTGTCCCTTCCTGGGCGAACCTCACAGTTGTTTCCATGTTTGAGCCTATTAATTCTGTCACTTTGCCAATCCATCTTGATGGGGGTTCTTCCTCATTTTCTCTGACCCTCCACCTTACCAAACATGATATCCTTCCCCTGTGGCAGGTCTGTCCTGACAATATGTCTGAAGTATGAGACACCAAGTTTGGCCATCCTAGCCTCCAAGGATCACTCTGGCTGTACTTCTTCCAACACAGATCTGTTTGTTCTTTTGGCAGCCCATGATCCAGCCAATATTCTCCTCCAACAATGTATCAGTGGTATCAGTTTCTCTACGGTCTTATTCACTGTCCAGCTTTCACATGCATATGAGGTTATTGAAAATATCATGGCTTGGGTCAGGTGCAGTTTAGTTCTCAAGCTGACATGTTTGTTCTTCAACACTTTAAAATGGTCTTGTGCAGCAGATTTGCCTAATGAAATATGTCATTTGATTTCTTGACTGCTGCTTCTGTGAGTGTTAATAGTTGATCCAAGAAGAATGAAGTCCTTGACAACTTCAATCTTTTCTCCATTGATAAGAATGTTGTTTATTGTTTTCTTTACATTGAGATGCAATCCATACCAAAGGCTGTGGTCTTCGATTTTCATCAATAAATGTTTAAAGTCCTCTTCACTTTCATCTTCATATTGCAGGTTGATAATGAGTCTTCCTTCAATCCTGATGCCATGTTTTTCTTCATATAATCCACCTTCTCAGATTATTTGCTCAGCATACAGGTTGAATAAGTATGGTGAAAGAATACAACTCTGTCTTAATTTTAAACCATTCAGTGTTCCCATGTTCTGTTTGAACCACTGCCTCTTGGTCCATGTACAGATTCCTCATGAGCACAATTAAGTGTTCATGAATACTCATACTTCGCAATGTTGTCCATAGCTTGTCATGATCCACACAAATGAAAGCCTTTGCATAGTCAATAAAGCACAGGTAAACATCTTTCTGATATTTTCTGCTTTCAGCCAAGATCCATCGGACATCCCCAATAATATCCCTCATTTCACGTCCTCTTCTGAATTCTGCTTAGACTTCTGGAAGGTCTCTGTCAATGTATGCTTGGAGCCGTTTCTGTATTATCTTTAGTAAAACTTTACTCACATGGGGTATCAAAGACATTGTCTGATGATGTCTGCATTCCATTGGGTCAGCCCTTTTTGGAATGAGCACAAATATGGATCTCTTCTAATCAGTCGTCCAGATAGTTGTCTTCCAAATTTCTTGGTAGAGATGAGTGAGTGCCGTTTCACTTTCTTGAAAGATTTCAATTTTTATTCCATCAATTCCTGGTGCCTTGTTCTTTGCCAATTTCTTCAATGCACCTTGGACTTCTTCCTTCAGTATCATTGGCTCTTGATCATATGCTATCTCTTGAAGTGGCTGAACATCAATCATTGCCTTTTGGTACAGTGACTCTGTGTATGCCTTCCATCTTCTTTTGATACTTTCTGAATCATTCAATAGGGCTTCTTATTCTCATGGCTAGCCCTGGTGAGATTCTAAATCTGACAAATATTCTTTTATTCACCTACTTCTCATCCAGACATTTACTATCATTTATGTCAAATATATATGACCAATAAGAAACATGAAGAAATATTAATACATCTGGTATGATGAGACAACAATTGGTTCTAACTCATAGTGACCCTGTATAGGATTTCCAAGAGTAGCTGGCAGGTTTCAAATGCAACCTTGTGGTTCACAGACCAGAGCTGATCCTATAGTGCCACACTAGAAGTCCATGACAACAAATGTGTTGTTGCTGTTGTTAAGTACCGTGGAGTCGATTCCGACTCATAGTGAGCCTGCACAGGATTTCCGAGGCTGTAAATCTTTACGGGAGCCGAAAGCCTAATTTTTCTCCCATGGAACAACTGGTAGTTTCGAACTGCCAATCTTGAAGTTAGCAGCCTGATTCGTAACCACTATGCTTGTAAAATTAATAATGAGTTATGATTTAAAATTAATTATGTAGCTAATAAAAGTGGAAAACATGTGCAATCAAACTAGCTTAAACTTGGAAGTAACAAAAAACAGGGGCACTTCTCAGCATATTTCTTG
Organism: Chrysochloris asiatica; assembly: GCF_000296735.1. Lineage (NCBI taxonomy): Eukaryota > Metazoa > Chordata > Mammalia > Afrosoricida > Chrysochloridae > Chrysochloris > Chrysochloris asiatica. The sequence goes on along the minus strand of NW_006408613.1, from coordinate 3,427,696 downwards.
ACCTCTGAGAAGTTGCAAGGTACCATAAGGTAGGAAGAATGTAAAGAAGTATACAGAGTTGAATTTGATTCACTGTAGTCTGAGAATCATCGATATTAGCAGTATCTCCCCAGTTTACATTATCAAACTACTCTACAGGTGAGAATCCAAACAACAAATTATCATATAGAACATTTTCTTCTAGTGATAAAAATAATTGAAGACTTAGAATTAGGTACCCTTACTAGCATACAAAAAGTTGTACATATAGACAACCTGTGAGTTATTGCTGGCCCTTCACCTCGGGAACAATGGTCATATGCTTGGCTGCTAACAAATTTCCCAGTTCCTATCCACTAGTCACTGCGCATGTGAACGTTTGCTTCTATATATATTACAACCTTGGAAACACTATGGAGCAGTTTTATTCTATCCTGTAATGTCACTATGAATTGGAATATACTAGATGGCAAGTTTTTTTTTACTGCATGTGTACCTATAGAAAAGCATATGATGCATAGCAACTTATTTTTAAATTTTTTACCCTAAATCTCAAGATGTCTTTTCAAGCTGTCCAGCATTCAGACAATTCTTTGCTATTGTATTGCATACCTTTTCTTCATGAGCCTCTTCTTCCATCTTCTCCCTGGTACTGTTGCCTCCTAATGCAGTGTTGACACCTCCTCAATCTCATCATGTTCTTCTCTTCTCCCTAACCTCCTCATGAGGTAACCCTAGGTGTTGTTGTTGGTTCTTTTATTTATTTACACTTAACTCCCAAGGTGTTCTTAATCTTTTTCTAGACTGCCGAATTTCCTGGTTTATACAATGTATATGCTTATGACGACTAAATTTATATCTCCAATAACCCCCTATTCAGTTTTTAGATTATATAATCACCTGCCTACCTGATATTTCTATTTGGGTGTCAGATAAACATTTCAAACTTAATAAATCTAAAGCAGAGCTCCTGATCTTTCCGTCTTTTCTCTTGTTCACATCGGAATCCTTAGAATCACCTTTGACTTCTTTTTTTTTTTTTCATTTCCCTTCTGGGGAATTTTTCACAATTTATCTGAAAAATGGCCACTTTTCAAAATCCCTACTGCTATTGTCTTGATTCATGCTCCTTGCCTAAGTTAACAAATATCCTCCTCTCTGGTGTAATTGCTTCCATTCTTGCTGCCCACAATCTGTTGTCATCAAGCAGCCTGAGAGATCCTTTATAAATGTAAGTTAGAGCGTGATATTTCATTTTTCTCTCTTTAACTCATAGTAAAAGGCACTGTCTCACAAGGCACTTTGTGATCTGGACCACCCATACAATGGCCTCTTTGACCTCACTTTCTTCTTTGCCCCCTTTCTTCTAACCACACCACTGTGAACACACTGGCCTTTGCTGCTGCCTGGAAATTTCTTACCCAGTTACCCATCTGTAAAATTTCTCATCTCCTTCATATCTTTGTTCAAATGGCTTGATTTTAATCAAGCCTGTTCTAGTTACCCTATTGCTATCTCTTTTGTTCTATTCTCCCCCACCCCCCAATAGTGTCTGTTCCTGTATAATCCTGGTATGGTGCTGTAGGATAAACAATGGACTCTTGCCCATAAGACCTGAGGTTCAAAACCACCTGTCACTCCTTGGAGAGCCTATATACGGTATTATGAGTCAGAACTGATTCACAACACTTAACAACAATGGCAACATACTTATAAAGAGCTCTGATGGTACAGTGGGTTAATCAAAATATTAGTGGTTTAAACCCATCAGCTGTTCTGCAAGAGAAAGATGAGGCAGTGTGCTTCCATAAAAATGTATAGCCTCAGAAATATTCTGTCCTTTAGGGTCCCTGAGTGGAAATCAACTCAACTGCAGTGCTTTCTCTTGTTCTTTTTGTATTGCATACTAATAGTATCTGATTTATGGTTTTTTGGTTGTTTTTTTTTTATGTCTGTCTACCTACTCATCCCTGACCCCCACACCATAAGTTTGAATCTAAGCTTGCAGGTCAAGGCAGTATTTCTCACTGATATACATAAATCAAGTACCTAAGGTGGATCTTAACTTAGAGAAGGCATTCAATGCACATTTGTTGAATTAATTAAATGAGTTTATGTATGTATGTATGTATGTGTGTGTGTATGCGTGTATGTGTGTATGTGTATGTGTGGTAGAAGACAAAGATGAGGAAAATAGGGGAGTTGGCATTGGCCTAGCAATCCTGAAGCCAGATGGAGTGACTGCCAGTTGGGGGATTTCTTGGGTGAAAGGTGAGCACTGTGATACATGAAGCAGGAAAGAACAAGTCATTTATAGTTCCTTCCTGGGATATGCAAAATACACTCTCAGGGCACCTGAATGTCACTAACATTTCTATTACAATTCAGACTAAATAAAATCGTAAATAATAGAAAAAAGCTTTTAATTGGACACATGGATCAATGTACAGTATTTTAAAAGAGCACTCAGGACAAAGAAAAAGCACTTCGTTACCCATTCTAGGGTGCATGATTTGCAAAAAGATAACAATAAAATGCTAATTATTCTGAAATTATATTGCTATTTCAAAGCTATATGAAGGATTTAAGTGCATTTCTTCTATGTAACGAGTAAAGATACATAAAACAAGACAAATGATAGTCATTTTTTTGAATTTTTTGTTTGTTGGGGTTTTTTTCTAAAACACATTGACAATACTAATGAGTGAATAACATACTGGAGAGTTATATTGGAGCTGTGTGCAATATTAAGAACACATTAAAGCTGTTGATGTTAACACATGGCAGCACTTAATGTTTAAATCATTCACAAGTCGCATTAGCAAAATTCACAGTCATTTTCCTTAACAAATTTAGAAAAAAACCTACTTTATCTTCATCTAGCAATGCTTATAGACTGGCATAAAACCATAAGGAGAAAAAAAAATGAAGTCTATTGAATTTTTGAATTATAGTAAGAGGAAATATAAATGTACTTCATTCAACATCAAGTTATATGAAAAATATGCAGACTCAATAAAATTATGATGCTGGAATTAACACAATGATGGGACCCCTTTTATTGGCACTGGAATCATGTGTGGTGACCAGTTTTCAGGATCCAGTCCTATCTCATGTCTCTTTGAAATCACGGATGTCTACACAAGGGACTCTCAAATTTTACATTTGTAATAAGAATGTAGGCTTTAACCCAAATTTGACCTGGATCTTCAAGGAGAGTCTCAAAGAGCATTGCAGCTCTTCACTGTTAGGTCCACCATTGACAGATCTGAGCAGCTTGTCACTCATGCGCAGTTTCCCAGGCACTGTGCTCTTACTTGGTGTTCAGAGAAAGAAGACAAAGAGATATTTCTTTCTCTATAGCTCAGGGCAGCACTGGCATAACTTATCTACATGTTGTTGTTTTTTTTCCAATTCTAATTGTAAAGGCATCCTCAATCAGGGGACATACAGAACCCAAGTCATTGCACACTATCTAGCAGAGGTAAGTGCAACCAAGACAAGAAAGAAGTGGTTTCCAAGTAGTAAATTCCATTTACTGTTGTTTGTTTTTGAGTGTTTTCAAGGCTTCTATTTTATCTTTGAAAATGTCATAGCTCCTCTTCCCTGAATAGTTCTTAAACTGAGGCCTCAAAACCAGCAGGTTCAGCATCATCTGAGGACTTACTAGAAAGGGAAACCTAGGTGCCCATTCAAGACTTGCTAAATCAGAAATTCTTGTGATGTGGCTCAGCAATCTGTGTTTTAAGAAACATTCCAGGAAATTATGATGCACAGGAAAGTTTGAGAACCACTAAGCTAAATGTTACACTGTTGGGACAATGGAACTCATTTCCATGTTTGTGTTTAGATCTAGTCTAGTGCCTAACAATCTCAATACTAGGGAACAGTCCAAGCACTGCTTTATTGTACACCTCAATTTAATCATGCATTCTGGGTATAAATAAATGATGTCAAATAAGGCAATTCTCAACACTCATAGAAATCATTGTTGTTGTTGTTGTTAGGTGCCATCGAGTTGGTACTGACCCATAGCAATCTTATGCACAACAGAACAAAACACTGCCCAATCCTGAGTCAACCTCACTACTGTTGCCACGCTTGAGTCCATCGATACTGCCACTTGGTCAATTCATCTCGTTGGGGGTCTTCCTCTTTTTCTCTG
>NW_006408613.1:3421630-3423157 GCF_000296735.1 Chrysochloris asiatica | reverse complement strand
TTCAAGAGTAAATATATCAGTTTAAGGACTAATGTGTACCTGACCCAAGCCATGGTATTTTCAGTTGCCATGTATGCATGTGAAAGTTAAACAATAAAGAAGATCATAGAAGAATCAACACATTTTGATTATGGGTTTGGAAAAGAATATGAAAAGTACCCTGGACTGCCAGATGAATAAACAAATTTGTATTGGAAGTACAGCCAGAATGCTCCTCTGAAACCAGATGGCACGACTACATCTCAGATACTTGGCACATGCTATCAAGGGGAACCAGTCCCTAGAGAAGTATATCATGCTTGGTAAAAATGGAGGGTCAGTGAAAAAGAGAAAGAACCCTAACAACAATTGTGAGGATGATGTAAGATGGGTTACTGTTTTGTTCTGTTGTATACATGGTCACTGTAAGTTGAAACCAATTTGATAGTACCTAACAACAACAACAACAAGGCAATTCTGTGTGAGAACAACCTAATCCAGAATACAAAAGGGAAAAAAAACCAAAAACCTAGGATTTTATTATAATTAATAGAATGTTTAAAATATCATTTAATACCATTTTTCAACAGGCTTCAACAAATTTGTGAAAAAAAATGGAATTAAAAGAGTATTGAAGGGCTGTGGGTACAGGGATTGAGACATGATTGGAATGGGCAAAAGGGGGAAAATAATGTTAAGATGCTTGCCTGTCTTTTGAATCTTGGTTTCCCATTATAAAATAGACAGTTGAAGGGGAGAGAATGGAATAGCCAGAAATATTACCAGAGAAAGCTTGTAAGTCTGTCTTCTGCCTATAACTGATTGGAATACTTAAAATAGGCTACAACATACCCAGTGAAGGATGCTTCCTTCGGAGCATCTGCATTACATAAGACCATAAGTGGAATCCTGAACTCCATCCAGAATCTTCTGAGTTGAAAATTTTCCACCTTGAAAGGACAAGCAGATCAGCCTGGACCAGCTAGAAGAACAGAAGATACTTCTTCTTCTTCTTTTATTTTTAATTGTGAATTATGTGATAGTTTACATGGGAGAACATTTGTTTTCCATTCATCCTATCGTATATCATTTCATTGCCATAGTTACAATCCCCTCCATGCATCATCAACCAACAAAAGGGTATACCATATAAGCCTGCCCCCCAGTCTCAGCACAGAGCCCCTCTCCCTCTCTGGGTCTAAAGTCCCCAGCTACTCCATCTCTCCACATCTAGAAGAAAGACTGACAGGAAAAACACAAAACAATAATGGCAGTCCGATTGATTACTACAAGAACAAGCAAGTTGCTCACCCAGGAGACATCAAGGCAAGTGGCCAGGTCCCCTCAGGGCAAACCCCATTCCAAGACTGAGACTAAATGGGAATACAGGAGCAGACATGTGCTCTGATTGGTGGCCACATTCTTCACCAATAAGGGGAAGTGAGGGAAAAACAGTAATGAAGCTGTTAGCTAAGCCCTACAACATTCAATAGACTCCTGTGAACCTGGCTGGAGACCTGGCTTGCCAGCAGTGTGTCAAGACCTGGG
>NW_006408613.1:3411638-3421158 GCF_000296735.1 Chrysochloris asiatica | reverse complement strand
GCTGATGAAAGGAAATGGTGATAGGTCTCTTGTGATACAACAGTGAATAATTGTTATCAGGACTGACTGTGAGGGTTGGAAATGCAAAGGTAGATATTGTATAGCAAAAGGAGGGGAGGGATTGACTTTGCAGTCTAGGAACGGAGGTCCCTGGGACCATCCATTCAAGGAAGAAGAGTGGAGTACAGGACCCGACCCAGAGAAAAAGTGACTCCAGAGATGGAAGCAGAGACGATAACTTGGAGAGATGGAGCAGCTGGGAACTTTAGACCCAGAGAGGGAGTCGGGCTTTGTGCTGACGACTAGGGCCCAGGCTTGCAAGGTATACCCTTTGGTTGGTTGATGATGCATGGAGGGGATTGTAACCACGGCAATGAAACGATATATAATAGAATGAATGTAAAGCTAATGTTCTCCCATGTAAATTATCACATAATTCACAATAAAACATTTTAAAAAGTTAAAAAAAAATACTCAAAAAACAAAAAGAAGAGTATTGAATTTTTCCATGAACTTTCTGAAGCCCAACTTTTGTATATGAGTGTATGTGTGTGTACAAAAAGAGCTTTCTTTCCTTTTCTCTGTTTTTTGCTATCTCTAGTAATTTATTATTGAGTTTCCTCCTGGGAAAAGTCAGCATCAGGGCAACTACATATGTTTTCTGACTCCTGAAATATATACACCATTGTTTTCTTACTTCATCTATTTTATAGGTGTAAGAAATCCCAGAGGAGGTGCTGTTCCATATGCTAATTGGTTTTATAGTATGCTTTACTAGCTAATGAGCAGGACCATGTGCACACAAAGCTGCATGGGGGAATTGCTATCAAATTTCAATTGAGTTCAGGTGTGCAGAAATAGTGCCTTTCTCTCACAGAAGTGCTAGAGTGTCTCCTCGGTTTTCTGAATCATACAGCCCTGAACCTTGGCAAACTTCATTAGGGCATCACATTGGAGCAAACAGATGTTAGAAGCATCTGCTTATCAGTGTGTGCTTGCTACAATGGATACAAAGTATCTAGCAGACTGCAGGCCTGTATTAAATGTTTATTGAATAAATAGACGGGTGAATGAATGATTGACACAGCAGGTAATTCTATCAACTTTTGGGATTTGGGAGGGAGTTGTTTTTTGAGAATATCAGAAAAGCTAATATATATTCTGACAGTTTGGAATAATCAAAACAAGTGTTCTTTTATTTTTCCCATTGAGTTCATATTGAAAATGTATGAGTTCATCAATTGTGCTTTCCAGTGGTACTGGAATATATCTTCTCTACTAAAATGACAGCACACTTATGAGGTGACATCAATTTACTTTTATTAATACTATGATGATTATTGGAGATGTGGTGTGACATTGTAGGATAAGCACTAGACTAGTAAACACAAGGTTGTTGGCTCAGAACCACCAATCATGCCTTGGAAACCCTATATAGGATCGTTATAAGTTGGAACTGACTACACACCACTTAACAACTGTAGATAAACACACATAGGCACAAAGGTGAGTAAAAAATTGTCTGCACCCTGATTATATTAAAACGCCTGCCCACGTCCTTCGCTTATGACAACACTGAGCGTGCGGGTGAAATGATTCTGTAGAATAGATGAGTGACAGTGGATTATGTGGCAAATAACTTGGAAATCAGCCATGGCTTTGCCTATAAAATAATCTATAACAGACTTTGGTTTCGAAAACTTTCTGCAAAATGGGTACCAAAACAACTCACAGAAGAGCATAAACAGAACCATTTGAACATCTGAAAACCAAATTTGGACCAATACTTGAAGGACGGTACAACTTACTTTTTTAAAAAGTCAATACAGATGATGAGACATGAATTTATCAGCTACTACCCTGAGAGTAAATGGCAGGCTATGGAGTGAAACATCCTAAATCATGGAACAAGGAAAAGTTCAAAAGTAAACCACTAGGGTTTCCAACCTGTCTAGATGGAGCTGGTGAAAGGAGATGGGGATAAGACTCTTGTGGTTAAATAGTCAATAATTGTTATCACAATTGATTGTGACTGTTGCAAATGTAAAGGTAGACATTTTGTAACAAAGGAGGGGAGTGGTTGATTTTGCAGTCCAGGAGTTGAGGTCCCTGGGACCATCAAGGGAGAGGAGCGGAGTGTGGGACTCTATTAAGAGAAGCAGTGATGCCAGAGATGGAGAGAGAGATGAAGACAGAGATAATGATGTGGAGAGATGGAGTGGCTGGGGCCTCTAGATTCAAGGAGAGAGAGGGGCTGTGTGCTGGCGGCCATGGGGCAGGCTTGCAGGGTATGCCCTTTGGTTGTTTGAATGGTTATATATTCTTGAGTGCTTTGGTGTATATCCAAAACAAAACAAAAAACCACAGAGGGAATGGAAGTAAATGCTGTTGAATGATGATGCATGGAGGCCATTGTAGTCATTGCAGTGAAACAAAATACAATAGGATGAATGCAAAGCTGATGTTCTCCCATGTAAATTATCACTTAGTTCACAATAAGAACTTAAAAATTAAACTACCAGCTAGAAAACTGATGCTGATAGTTTTCTGGAATTCTAAAAGGTTAGTATTGGAATACTATTTTTTTAAAAAAAACGGTTTAAAAGCTAACAGTGTGCATTACAGTGAGATGCTCACTGAAGAGCTGAAGCATAAACTTTAGATTAAACACAGAGGATTGCTGTCCAAGGGCATTGTGATCTTGCATGACAATGCACATCCACACACCTCTGTCCACACTGTTGACACTTTGTAAAAACTTCATTTGGAGATGTTAAAACATCCTCCCTATATTCCTGATCTTGCTCCATCAGAATTTCACCTGTTTGGTCCCCTGAAAGCAGTCCTTTGAGGACAAAGATTCACCTCTGGTGATGAAGCAAAGACAGAAGTGCATTTGTGGCTTGCAACTTAACCTAAAATATATATTTTTTTTTAGTAAGGAAATACGAAAGTTGTTGACAGATGGACAAAATGTATTGAAAAGCAAGGAGATTATATTGAAAAATGATGCATTTGTCTTTTCCAAAAAAATGATTACAATAAATTGTTCAGCTGTAGTGCATATGTGTGTGTGTGTGTGTATATAGACATACTCCATGACACTTAGCAACAATTACATATATGCATATAAACTTTTATTGTAAATTGGGTGAAGATTTACTGAGCAGATCATCAGTTTCATATTTGACAATTCAACATTTGTTTCATTTCATTGGCTGCAATGCCCTCAATGTTACATCACTAATCCCACTTCCTCACAGTGCCTCTTGTTTCCATTCTATCTTCTTTCTTAACACTTCTGAGCTTTATCCTTGGACAAACACTGTCCTTATGATCTCAAATAGTTAATTATCCTAAGGTATGTATACCATACAAGTTTTATTAGACCTAGCTGTTATTTGATTAACAAAGTCCACAAAGTTCTGCATTATACTTTGGTGAACAGTGATTGGGATCTTAAAAACTCAAGAGTGGCCATCTAAAGTGTAACTATTGGTGTTAATGTGTCTGGAAGAAAAGAAGAGTGAGAAAAAAAATTGAAGACTCATGGAAACATTTAATCCAATGGACAAATGGACCATATGAATATCTATCTCCATGACCCTGAGACCAGAAGAACTAGATAGTGCCCATCTACCACTACCAACTAATCTCAAATGGATTATATATTATAAGGTCCAAGGAAAAGATGTGGAATAAAACTCAAAATCATAAAAAAGACTAAGATTATGGGTTCGATGGAGACTAGTGGATCCTTGAGATTGTGGCAGTTAGTTAGTTAGTTAGTTAGTTAGTTAGTTAGTTAGTTAGTTAGTTAGTTAGTTAGTTAGGTCAGAACTTGAAATTTCTTTTTAAATAGTGCAGGAATCAAGAACCCCTGGTGTGACTCTGGACTGTGAACCAAGTCAGTGGTTTAAACTCACCAGCTGCTCCTGGGAAACCCTGTATGGCACTTAACAACAACAACATATTTTGGATTACTCATTCACTTCAGTGTGCCAAGATAAAATTTGGATGTTATGCTAAAAATGTTATTGAAAGGGTTAATAATAGATATAATTATTTCTCTTTCATTTGTTTCTGAGCTTCATATCTTATTCCCACCAAAAATGTTTTCTCAATATATGTTTACTGAATTAATTTATGAGATTTTTTTTTCCCTTTTTTTTGAGGGGATAAGCAAAACAAACTCCAATTCTAAAAAAAAAAAAAAAAAGTTGTTTTCTTATTGTTTAGATCTAAACATTATATATTTTCATATTAATAGTTTCAACTATTTTATACTATTTTTTATTTTCCTTCATCATCTCCTTCTCCTTTATTACCCAATTCCTGAAAAATGGTCCAACATAGCGTGAAGGGAATTACAATCATTTAACTTGTCTTACAGTGATGACATTGAAGGAGGGGTCGATGCCTATCTTCACATCATGAGACAGTAGCACAGACAGAACTAGAATTCCAGGTCCTCTTAGACTTATTCCTAGTTTACTACTCTGAGCAATATTTCCCTTGACATCTTCTCTTAAGAGTTCAGATATTTTGTCCTGTCAGTGTTTTAAGTTACAAAGTCCAGAAAAAAAAATGAATTTGTTTCACAGTCTGCAAACACTCAAGATATCTTTGTAAGGTAAGTAAGTAAATATACTGTTATCATCTACAAAAGTAGAACAGCTGACAGCAGGAGAAATTTTCCAAAGCCCATAATTCTCCAAGTTCGATTCCCCTGAGCAAATGCATTTTAGGAGCCCTGGTGGTGTTGTAGAATAATCAATGGATTGCTAACCACAAGGTCAACTCACGAGCTGCTCTATACAAGATAAATGACGCTTTCTGCTCCCTGAAAGGTTTACAGTCTCAGAAACCATACACTGGGTCACTATGAGTCAGAATCAATTTGATGGCAGTGAGTTTTTGTTTAACATTTTAATTGGGAGTTTCTGTGTGGCATAAGTGGATAGTTGTTCAATCACTATCTAAAAGGTCAGCAGTTTGAATCAACTCAGAACCACCTTGGAAGACACAATGGTGATCTGCTTGCAAAGGTCATAGTCGTGAAAACATTATGGGGGCAGTTCTATTCTACACTGACTCAACAGTAATTAACAATGACAACAACATGGAGACTAACACAATAAGGTCTATAGAGTAATGTGAACCATGCTGTGAAAAGTTCCTGGGGTGCTTGTAAAATTCAATACAAGTTTATTTATAAGCATTCAGCCACCACCACCTGTCTGTCAGTGTGTCATTCTCTGGAGGCTTTTGTGTATCAATGATGCTGAAAGATATGCCACCAGAATTTCAAATAAAAGTTCACCCATGTTAGTCAGGATTCAGTGGAGTATTTGGAATAAGTCAGATTAGTAGGAGTAGTCTGATTATCTACTTCTAAAAGTTAGCTAAGAAAAATGTATGGATCACAAGAGAAAATGGTCTGACTTCAATGCTTTGTACTTATCACCAGGAAAGATCAATTACTGGAACAGACATCATGTTTAGTGAAGATGAGGGAAAACTTGTGGAATGGATGGTACAGTAACTACAACAATAGACTTCAGCATGCCGATATATATAAGGATGACTCAAAATATATTTTCAAAATCGCTTATATAGAAAACAAACAAAATCACCTACAATCGCAACATCTAAAAACAACTGTTACCATTCAGTGTGCTAAAGTACAGGTTCTCTCTATCTATATCATATATTTTTTTCTATACAATAGGATCATACTATCATAATGTTTTCTATATTGATTTTATTTACATAAATACATAGTATTTTATTTACACTGAACATTCCTTTATGACATCAATTTAACATTTTATTGTTGGTGGTGGTGTCGTTGTATGATGCTATTGAGTCGGTACCGACTTACATAGAGAAATTATGCACAACAGAACGAAACACTGCCATGTACTGCTCCAACCTCACAATCATTATCACACTTGAGAGCAATGCTACTGCCACTGTACCAATCTAAATCTTTAGTGGTGCTTCCTCTTTTTCACTGACCACCCACTTTACCATGTATGATGTCCTTCTCCAGTGACAGGTCCTTCTTGATAATATGTCCAAAGTATGAGATATGAAATATGGCCATCCTGGCTTCTAAGGTGCATTCTCACTGTACTTTTTCCAACATAAATTTGTTTGTTCTTTTGGCAGTCCCTGGTACTTTTAATAGTCTCATACAATACCATAACTCAAAAGCATAAATTCTGCTATAATTTTTTTAAAATCATTGTTCAACATTCACATGTGTATGAGGCTATTGAAAATACCATGACTTGAGTCAGGCGCACCTTAGTCCTCAAGCTGACATATTTGCTCTTCAACACTTTGACGAGGTCTTGTGCAGCAGATTTGCCTAATGCATTACATCTTTTGATTTCTTGCCTGCTGCTTCCATGAATGTTGATGGTTGATCTAAGCAAAATGAAGTCTCTTTACAGCTTAAATCTTTGCTCCATTTATCTTGATGTTACTTATTGGTCCGCTAATGAGGATTTCTGCTTTTTTTACACAGAGGTGTAACCCATCAGGTAGACTTTGATTTTTGATCTTCCTTGGTAAGTATTTCAAGTCCTCTTCCCTTTCAGCAAACAAGGTTGTGTCATCTGCATATAGTAGGCTGCTAATGAATCTTCCTTCAATACTGATGCCACATTCTGCTTCATATAATTAACTTGAATTATTTATCTAGGATATAGATTGAATAAGTATGATTAAAGAATACAACCCTGGCACACAACTTTCCAAGTTTTAAACAATTCACTGTACCCTTGTTCTATTTGAACAACTGCTTTAGTCTATGTTGTTGTTGTTGTTATGTGCCGTGGAGTCGGTTCTGACTCATAGCGACCCTGTACAGGGTTTCCGAGGCTGTAAATCTTTACGGGAACAGAAAGCCACATCTTTCTCCCGCGGAATAGCTGGTAGTTTCGAACTGCTGACCTTGCTGCTCGCAGCCTGATTCATAACCACTACACTACCAGAGCTCCTTTGTAGTGGTTCCTTATGAGCATAGTAAGTGTTCTGAAATACTCATTCTATGTAACATTGTCCACAGCTTGACATGATTCACACAATCAAAAACATTTGGGTAGTCAATAAAGGACAGGAAAACATCTTTCTGGTATCGTTTGTTTTCAGCTAAGATCAATCTGATATGAGCAATGATATCCCTTGTACCATGTCCTCATCTGAATCCAGCTTGGCCTCTAGCAGTTCTCTGTCATTGTACTGTGGCAGCCATTTCTGAATAATCAATAGCAAAGTTTTACTTGCATGTGGTATTAATGATATTTTCAATTGATTTCTGCATTATGTTGGGTCACTTCTTTGGAATGGGCACAAATATGGATCTCCTTCAATCAGCTGACCAGGTAGCTGTCTTCCAAATTTCTTGAAAGAGATGAATGCATGCCTCCATTGCTGCATCAGTTTCTTGAGAGATTTCAAGTTGTATTTCATCACTTCCAGGGACCTTGTTATTTGCCAAGCCTTCAATGAATCTTGGACAGCTCCATTCAGTATCATTGTATCATTGGCTCTTGATAATATACTACCTCTTGAACTGGTTGAACGTCAACCATTTGTTTTTGGTATAGGGACTCAGTGTATTCCTATCAGTTCTTTAGAGCTTTATGCAGCATTCAATATTTTGTATATACTGTTGTTGTTAAGTGCCATAGATTCTATTCTGACTCATAGTGACCCTGTATACGGTTTCTGAGAAGTGCCTGGTGAGCTTGAACTGCCGTCCTTGCATTCAAACTGATATTGCAGTCCAGCGTGTTAATTCACAGCACCACACCAGGCTGTTGTTGTTGTTAAGTGCTGTCGAGTCAGCTCTGACCTATAGTGACCCTGTATAGGGTTTCCAAGGAGCAGTTGATGAGCTTGAACTGCCAACCTTGCATTTCAAACGGCTTTGCAGTCTGGTGTATTAACCCACAGTGCCACACCACACAAGGATACATTACTTCAAAATTGGAAATATACTTTTGAATTTTATCTTCATTTCCCTCACAACTTGAGAAATGCTAAGTGTGTTCTTTCCTTTTGTTTTTATAACTCCAGGTTTTTGCACATTTCATTATAATAATTAAGTTTGTCTTCTCAAGCTGCTTTTGGCAATTTTCTATTCAGTTCTTCTACCTCATCATTTTTTTTTTCATTTTTATAGCATGTTTATGCTGGAAAGCAAGTTTCAGAATTTTTTTTGTCTTCTTAATTACCTTTTGCTTTCTGCCCATATGATGTTCTTGATGTCATCTCACAACTCTTCTGGTCTTCAGTCATTAATGTTTAATTCTATGGAGTCCTGGTGTGGGCTGAGGGTTAATGCTGAGGGTGGACTGCAAAGTCGGCTTGAACTGCAAGGTCAGTAATTCAAGCTCACCAGCCACTCCTCAGAAACCCTGTACAGGGTTGCTATGAGTTGGAACCAATTCAATTGCACTTAACAACAACAATAACAACAATTCTTTAACATTGATGGGTCAAACCCACCAGCTACTTTTCAGAAATCCTATATACTGTTGCTACGTGTTGGAACAGAGCTGATGGCTCTTAACAAAAACAACATTCTTGATATGATTTCTAAATTCAGGTGGGATATGTTGAGGGTCATATTTTAGATCTCCTGGACTTGTTTTAATATGTGAATAACTGATAGTTTCTTCTTCAGTCTGCTCCTGGCCTTCTTTTGGCTGATGACATAGAACTTTTCCACCATCTCTTTCCACAGATGTAGTCAATTTGATTTCAGTGTATTACACCTGGTGAGGTCCATGTCTATAATTATCTTTTATGTCTTAAAAAGATATTTGCAATGAAGTCATGGTCTTGCAAAATTCTATCATGTGATCTCTAGCATTGCTTCTATCACCAAGGCCATATTCTCCAACTTCTGATCCTTCCTCTTTGTTTTCAACCTTTGCATTCCAATCACCAACAATTATCAATACCTCTTGATCAATTTCAAACTGACGATGTGGTAGAAGTCTTCAATTTCATCATCACTGGCTTTAGTGGTTGGTGTACAGCTCTGAATAATCGTTGTATTAACTGGAATTCCTTATAGGTGTATGTCTATTCCAGACCACAGACAGAGCTATACTTCAAGATAGATCTTGAAATGTTCTTTTTCATGATGCATGTGCTGCCATTCCTCTTCAATGTATCATTCCTGGCATAGTAAACCACAATGGTCAATACCAGTCCATTACAGCTCATTAATTCCTAGAATATCAATGTTTATGCATTCTATTTCATTTTTGACAACTTCCAATTTTCTTAGATTCATACTTCATACTTTCCATGTTCTGATTGTTGATGGACATTAACAGCTATTTCTCCTCCTTTTGAGAGGTGTCCCATCAGCAAAAGAAGGACCCAAAAGTTTAACTCCATTCTCATCATCACAGGCAACTCCACTTTAAGGAGGCAGTATTTCCCCACTCATATTTTGAGTGCTATCCAACCTGAGGGGTTCATTTTCCATTAC
>NW_006408613.1:3402042-3410803 GCF_000296735.1 Chrysochloris asiatica | reverse complement strand
GAGGATTTTTGTTTTCTTTACATTGAGATGCAATCCATACTGAAGGCTGTGATCTTCATCAGTAAATATTTTAAGTCCTCTTCACTTTCAGCAAGCAAGTTTGTATCATCTGCATATCTCAAGTTGTTAATTAATGAGTCTTCCTCCAATCCTGATGACACGTTTTTCTTCATATAACCCAGCTTCTCAGATTATTTGTTCAGAATACGGGTTGAATAAATATGGCAAAAGAATACAACCTTGTGGCACACCTTTCTTAATTTTAAACCATCCAGTGTTCCCATGTTCTGTTTGAACGATTGCCTCTTGGTCCATATACAGATTCCTCATGAGCACAATTGGGTGTTCAGGAATACTCATACTTTGCAAATAATATAATAATAAGATTTATTAAAATATTGATTAAAATATATTACAATTAACATTTTTAGATAAACAAATCTAATGATGAGAGTTAAAAGAATCAATATTGTTGTGGGGGAAATAATTAAGAAAAGATAAGAGCCAAGACACAGTGGTGGTAGTGGGAAGGAGAAGGAAGGAAAACACTTTTGATAGAGTAAGGGAAAGTGATTACCCATACTGGGTGAATGACTGTTATTGCTCCTAAGTGTTGCCGAGTTGGTTCCTTGTCATAGCAAACCCATATAGGGTTTCCAAGGCTACATGTAGCTCAATGACTCTAATATCTAGCTTATAAATTATAACTATTTTAATATTACATTTTAATATTTAATATTACAGTGTGCAACATAATTGCATTTCCTCATGCTATATCTGTTTAAGTTAATGGAAATGAAAAGACAGTGTTGTTGAATCCACTTGCCCATTAAAAACAGCAGCTCTCTTTAAGTATTTCATTACTTGAGGTAACCTCCCAATAGCAAATTACCAAATGATTATTCTCTAATGAACATATCACTATAAATCTCAAAAGACCATAGAAGAATTGATGGGTCTGAGTTATGGTTGGAGGAATATATTAAAAGTACCATGAACTTGCAAAAGAACAAACAAATCTGTGTTGGAAGAAGTACAGCTAGAATGCTCCTTAGAAGCCAGCATGGCCAGGCATCATCTCCTTACATCGTTCATATTATCAGGAGACCTAGTCCCTGGATAAGAACATCATGCTTTGTCAAGTGGAGGGTCAGAGAAAAAGATAAAGACCCCCAACAAGATGAAGTAGCACAGTGGTGGCAACAATTGGCTCAGGTGTAGCAGTAATTGTGAGGTTGGCGCAGGATCAGGTAATGTTTAAGGTTGCTATGAGTTGGTACTGACTGAGAGGCACCCAACAACAACAAAAATTTCAGAAAGAATAAGTGAATTTCAATAATATTTAACATTTAGTAATATTCCTAAGCAAAGAGGCAGATCTTAGTGGTAATATTCCAGTACGATGCAAGACATATCCCAAACCCATCATGAAATGACTTCTCAAGGACCTTTAGGCTACAAGTAGGACATGTTCATTGTGGAAGTCAGCATATATGTCGTGTAAGTGTTGTGTTTAGGAGGTACATTTTATGTAAAATACTCCAGTCACATTCAAATAGGTTTAAAACCTTCAATAAAATTATTATTAAAGCATTACTGCTGCTGCTGGTGGGTTTGAACCACCAACCTTGTGGTTCAAACTGACTTTGTGGTTCAGTGTATTCAAACCTATAAGACAGGAAAATTCATCTAAATAAGTATGAGTAACATAAGAAACTATTTCCAAGAAAGTGAAAAAAAAGATTTATATGGACACTGGATAAAACCATTTTAAATTTACGAGCTAACTTTAATATTTAGATTTTAGCTACTAAGACAAAATGGGAGAACAATATATGGATGCAGTAGTTATCAGCAGCTGATGAAAGAAGTCTAACAAGTTTGTTTGGAGAAAACAAAACAAACTGGGAGGAACTGAACATGCATTTTCATATTGTTGTAAGTGCCATTGAGTTGGTTCTGATTCATAGTGACCCTTGTGGTTAAAACTGACTTTGTGGTCCAGTGCATTATCCTGCAGAGCCACACCAAGACATATTAGCATTCTTCAAAACTTGATTTAATATAAAATAGAAGCCAGATTCCTTGGTCTTAACTCTCCATCATCACTCAATGACATTTATTAGCCCATGTTATTGTTATTATGTGCCATGGAGTCGGTTCTGACTCATAGAGACCCTGTGCAGGGTTTCTGAGGCTGTAAATCTTTACGGGAGCAGAAAGCCTCATCTTTCTCCCGAGGAACAACTGGTAGTTTTGAACTGCTGACTTTGAGGTTAGCAGCCTGAATCGTAACCACTATGCTACCAGAGCGCCTTAGTACTTTGTAAACAAGGAGCTCTGGTAGCATAGTGGTTATGAGTCAGTCTGCTAACCTCAAGGTCATCAGTTCAAAACTACCAGTTGTCCCATAGAAGAAAAATGAAGCTTTCTGCTCCTGTAAAGAATTACAGTGTAGAAAATCTTACGCGGGGTCACTCAAGGTCAGAACTGACTGCAAGGCACACGACCACCAGCACCACTTTGAAAATTCAGATAACAAGGTTCTTTAATGTCGCTCAATATATCCAGTGTCTTGATATCAGACTTAGAAGGAACCAAGAGTTCTTTATTGAAAGTTCAGCCATCTTTACAAACCTGAAAATACCAAGTCACCTTCACTAAGAACACAGTTTTTTTATTGTAAGTAACACTGTAACCCAACTCAGTCTTCATACCTCAGCCTCTCATTCAATAATTCAGCAAATATTTGTTGTGTACCAGCTTTGAATTAGCTATATGAGAAAGGCACATATTTGTATTACATAACATTTTACCTCATGGAGGAAAGCATATGGAGTGCAGTGCAGTATTATATTGTAAAGGACAGAATAGTAGCTAAACTTTATTGAGTACTGTATATACAAATATTCTTTTTAGTTTATTACACATATTACATCACTGAATACTCACGACAATCTTGTGAAGAAAGTGTGATTGTTCCCATTTTATAGAAGAAGAAACTAAGACAAAAAGAGGTTTACTAACTAGTTCAACATCAAACAGTTAGTGCATCCAGCAGTGTGATTCCAGACTGCAGACTTTTAGCACATTGCCACACAGTAAAGGCAGATTGGTCAGGTTCATAGCACAGGTGACAGGAAGAGCGTTCAAGGAAAAGGAATACAAGAAATGTGTATAAGGTGCATGGATAGTTATCATACCAAGTTGATAAGATGTAAGGGGAAATATGCGTTGGCAAATAAGAAGAATGAACAAAGACCAAGAGTTGTAAAAGTCTGTTGTATTCAGGGAACTACAAGTCATTATTTGTCACAGCTAATTCCAGTTCCTAAACTGGAGTTTGGAACTTACTTTCTGTAGGTAATGGGTTTTAAGTAGACTAGACTGCTAACTACAAGGTTGGTGGTTCAAACGTACTTGCTGGCCTTAGAAACTCTACACAGGTCATTATGAAATCACCAACACTTAGCAACAAAACAACAGATCTATTAAAAATAAGACAGGCAGTGTCCCCTAAACAAATAATAAATAAGGGGGAAATGGAGGTAGACCGTGCAGACCCAGCCAGGAGTTCAAGAACCTATGGACCCAAGCGTTGCAGACCGTCCAAACCATAGGATCTGAGGATCAGACTTTAGCCACCTAGCATACATAGCAAACTGTCCCTCATCTGATTATTCAGGTATGCTTGTTAGTAGTCGCATACATGAGCCCTGGATAGCCACAGATAAATGTAAAAACCTTCCTTAAAAGCCAAGAATGTAAATTCCAAAAAGGCAAAGTTCCCCCCCACCCAAAAAAAGGAGAAAAGCCAAAGAAGATAGAGAGAAATATTGTTGACTGATGATGTATGGAGGGGATTGTAATCAATGTAATGAAACAAGTCATATGAATGGCTGAATGTGAACCTGATGATCTGCCCTGTAAACTTTCACTCAATCCACAATAAAAACCTTAAAATAAATAAATAAATAACTTATCTTATAAAAAAATTAATTGTGTAGCACTGATGAGGGTATGCAATATGAACTCTCTTTCTCTCTCTCTTTTTATTCTTGTAAATATTAATGCCACCAGACACAAAGGGAGTTTCAAAAAGTTCATGGAGAAATTGAATTAAGAGATGTGTAATTTCCCTACAAACTTCTTGACAACCCCTCATATATCACATGAGCATTTCTACTGCTTTTCTACTGCTTTATATCATTAATACAACCTTATTCATATGAGAATCATAGGAATTCTTCTAGTCATATAAAAAAGAGAAAGTGTTTCTTTAGAGGATGTACTGAAATTTTGGGAAATATTTTTCAAAACAAAAGTTTCCTGCCCATACCAGATGTCATCTCACTGTTGCCACTCACCCATGAGGAAGCTCCATCATGCTTCATAAGTCAGGGATGTTGATGGATATGGTAGTTTTGGCAAATAGGATGAGGGATGTGCAAAGAAACAGTCCCTTCTCCTGTGAAACTGGAATATTAACCACTTGCTCATATTTTCTGTTTTAAATGATCTTAATGTCCCTTAAGACTTTGGTCCTGAGCCCCTATGTCTAGTGACTCAATCCTTCAAGGTGTTTAATTATGGTTAGAAAGTTTTCATAACTTTCCCCATTATATTATCTAATGTATTTATGGATATATTTATAGCACATATAAATGTATCTATAGAAGTACCTTCAGTCAAACATACACACACACACACACATACATATGTTGTTGTTAGGTGGTGTTGTGTCAGTTCTGACTCACAGCGATCTGTATAGTGCTTCTGAGGAGCATCTGGTAGATTTGAACTGCCTACCTTGTGGTTCGCAGCACAATGCTTATCCAATAGCTTAACCATATATGTGTGTGTATATGTATAGTTTTGTCATGGGCTTGTCTTGAAGATCAAGGAAACAGTGTGCTAAAGTACCAGTACTGCATCTATCACATGGAAAGATTTCAGCTGTTAACTTCCTGATCCACTGAGGTATCTAAGAACCCTCTAGTGTATGAACAGCTCATAATGAGACTCTTTGTATACCTATGACCCTGGACCACACTAGATAGCTTATGCTAATAATGTGAGTTAAGATGTGAGGTGTGGGTAATACCAGATAGTTTATACTAGCAGTGTGATTTATAATATAGAACTAGAGCATGTTGGATCAGTGTGACCTCTAGCCAAACTGACCATTTAAGATCAATCATGTACATGTTTCAAGGCTACATGACCAACCCAAATAAAAACTCAGGATACCAAGGCTCAGGTGAGTTTCCCTGGTTGAGAATACTTCATGAATGTGGCTACACATTGTTGCAGGATAATTAAGTGTGTAGAACTCCATTGAGACAATATTGGAAGCTCTCTGTCTCTCCTGTATTTTACCTTATGCGCATCTTGCCTTAGCTAATAATAATCTGTATCCCTTTCTTAAGATTAACTGTAACTGTCAGCAGCTTTTCTGAACTCTATGAATCCATTCAGTGAATCATTAAATCTGAGGGATCTTGGAGGCCCACACCACATTGGTTAACAATACATTATCATCTGTTAAGGGCTGATCAATGTGTATGTTTCAGTTTAAGGAAATATAAGGAATAGTAGAATAATTAATATGGGCATGAAATACAATCCTTTATCGATATTTTTTTCTTGATAATTGTTGAACTTCTTAGCATCTCTGCCATGTGTGACGATATGCCAAAGCATAGCATGTAAAGAAAAAGAAGAAACAGCTGGACCCTCTGCATCTGTCTCACTATTTCAGCTTTAGAGCTAAGCCATCACTTAAAACAGTTTAAGCTAAATGAAAAAGTTAAGGGGGAAAAAAGGTGATATGATATTTTAAAATATCATTTTACCTTAATTGATAGAGAAGAAATGCCAAATACATAGCATATGACACTATCTGGCATTTGGACAAACATACCATATTTTACAAGCTCATTAATTCTCATTCTGAAGTTCTGTTTAGTAACTTTCAATTAATATTAAGAAAGGAATATAAAGTTAAAGATGAGAAATCTCATCAGAAACTTCAGTATTCATAAATGATGAAGCACTTGCTGGAATTAAAGCACAGCTTGTAAATACTTCTTTTTGCATTTGCATATACAAGGAATTGAAAATTAATGTCAAATCCCTGAAGCATGCCAAGACTATCTGAGAATGAGAAAAATCCTATAGATTAAATTTCCTAGGAACTCAGGAATTTTACTTGTGGTATAGAAGGTTAATGTGCTAGACTGCAAGGTCAGTTTGAATCACAAGGTCGGTGGTTCAAGCTCACCAGCTTCTCCTTGGAAACCCTGTATAAGGTCGCTATGAGTTGAAACTGACTCAGTAGCACTTAACAACAACAATAACAATGCATAGAAAACCATATACTAGGTTGTATGTCTATGTAGTTATATTCTTGACTTCCAAATAAGCTATTCTTACTTTATATAGGGAGTCCTGGTGTGGCTCTGTAGGTTAATGTGCTGGACTGCAAAGTCCACTTGAACTGGGAGGCCTGGTGGTTCAAATTTACCAGCTGCTGCTCGGAAACACTGTACAGGGTCGCTATGGGTCGGAAACCAATTGTATGGCACTTAACAACAACAATAACTTATAGAGAGACTTTTCTTAAGTTTTAGTGTTTGTTCCTCCTTCCAACAAATATTTATTGGGCAAATATTGAGTACACTGCATTGTGCTAGAAAAGACAACTACAAAGATGAAAATAATCTTTATCTGAAGCTATTCTTAGTCACCAGTGAGCAATTAATAAGTTTAATCAGTCGTCATCAACTTGATTCAAAATCAGCATGTGTAAATGAAGAACTGCATCCCATTAGATTTGCAGTGGCTGATTTTTCAGAAGTACATTGCCAGACCTTTCTTTCAAGACACATCTGAGTAGATTTGGACCTCTAAACTTCTGGTAAGCAACTTAGTGCATTACTGTTTGCACTACCCAGTGACTCCAGTAGGAGATAAAATGTCTGACAAGCAGTCCTAGGGATCAGGGTGGAACTAATCTGTGATGGGGCTGACTTTCTGGACAAAGTAAGTATACATCTGACTTAATCCTCAAGGATGATAGGGGTAAGGGGGGTACTTAAAACTTCCTCAACACTTGCGTTTTTTTTTTTTTTTGTCAAGTACCATTAAGTAGCGATGATGTATATGACAGACTCATAGCATCCTTATATAAGACAGAGTAGAAATAACCCACAGAGTTCCCATAGGGGTTCCAAGGCCGTAAATTTTTATGGAAGCAAAGCAATTGAGCAAAAACACAGTGAAGTTAGCAAGTGTTACTCATTTAGAAAACATGTACTAGAAGGAAACAAGATATAACATTGGAAATTTGGAAACCTGTCTGGAAATACAGATTATTTTAAATGATTTTAATGTTCTCCATAACTCAAGGAGGAAGCCAATAAAAGATTATATTGTCATTTTAGAAAGATCCCACTAAGTAATTGAATAGAATTTTGTACTTCTGGAACACAGTAAAACCAGAGCTCAGATATCAATTTAAATCAATAAAAACACACATCAAAAAAGAAAAAAGGCCCAAATCAATACTTTAACCATACAACTTAAACGAAACAGAGAAAGATCAACCAAAGAAATACAAACTTACCAGAGGAAAAATAATAACAAAGATGAGAGCAGTAATAATCAAATAAATAAAAAAAGAGAAACATAATTGAAAGAATCAAAAGGACTAGAAGTTGGTTATTTGAAAAGAACAAAATTGACATACCATAAAAAAGAATAAGTTATGATATGAACTAAAGAAAAGGAGAAGATGCAAATAACCCAAATAAGAAATGAGGTGGGTGGCATTACAAAAGAAGCACCTGAAATAAATAGAATCATAATAGAAAGTTATATTCCAGTAAATTTAAAAATCAAGAAGAAATGGACAAATTTCTAGAAACTCACTACCTACTTAAACTAACAAAGAGGTGGAAAATCTGCATAGACCCATAACAAGAGAAGAAAATTAAGAAGCATTTAAAAACAAAAACTCAACAGAAAATAATCACTGGCAAAGATGGCTCACGGGAGAATTCTACCAGGCACTCAGGGAAGAGTGAACTCTAATACTACTCAAACTACTCCAGAATACAGAAAAGGAGGAAATATTAAAGAATTCATTCTATGAAACTAGCTAAATCTTGATACCAAAGCCAAGTAAAGACTACACTTATAACAAAAATTATACACAAATGCTCCTCATGAATAAAAAATCTAAAAATCCTCAACAAGATTCTAGTGAATATAATTCAACAGCATATTAAAAATATTACACCACTAACCAGCGGGCTTCATACCAGGTATGCAAGGATAGTTCAACATAGAAAACCAATCATTATACTCTACCACATCAATAAAACAAAGAGTACGAACCACATAATTTTGCCAATTGATCCATAAAATGCATCTGATAAAATCTCTTAGCAAAATATGAATAGAAGGAAATTTTCCAAACATAATTAAAAATATATACACAAACAACAGTCAACATATACTTAACAAAGGGAGACTAAAAGCATTACCCTTGTAAACAGCACTAAGATAAGGATGCTCTTTATCACCATTCTTGTTCAATATTGTACTTGAGGTCCTACCTAGAGTAATAAGGCAAGGATGGGACACACAAATTGGCAAGGAAGAAGCAAAATAAAACTATTCCTATTCACAGATGCCATGATCATATACTTAGAAGATTGAAAAGGCTCCGTTAAAAAGTTACTGGGCAGACTTCTGG
>NW_006408613.1:3360164-3399411 GCF_000296735.1 Chrysochloris asiatica | reverse complement strand
ATATATATATATATATATGCACATCAAGTACTCCTGACATGGCACTGGACTTCGATTCACAAGGTCAGCAGTTCAAACTCACCAGGTGGTTTTTAGAAACCTTCCATAGGGTTGCTATGAGTCAGAGCTGACTCAATGGAACTTAACAACAACAACAACGTGCAGAACAAAGTGCATGGAGTACTGGTGTGACAATGTAGGATAAACACTCGACCGCAAGGTTGGTTTGAACCAGAAGGTTGGTGGTTGAAACTCACCGGTGGCTCCTCAAAAACTCTATACAGGGTCATTATGAGTTTGAACTGATTCTACAGCACTTAATAATGAATAGCAACAACAGTGCACATGAAAAGACTGTCAAATGAACAAAAAGAGAATATACATACTAGGGGAAAAACTTAACTATGACATTTTTTATAATAGTCTAATCTCTGAAATTTATAGAAAATATCACCACCTCAATAACAAAAAATCCAATTAATAATCAGGCAAAAGATATGAACAGACCCTATCTCAAAGTGTTTCCTTATAAAGGTGGCTAACAAACAAATGAAAACATGTTCCCTATCACTAGCAATTCAAAACTACAATGAGGTATCACTTCACCCAGGCAATAATGGCACTGAGTAAAACAAAAGAACAATAAAATGTGGTGAGGTTATGGGTAAATTGGAACGCATACATTGTTGCTGGTAATACACCACTGTGGGAAATGGTATGGTGCTACTTTAAAGAACTAGAACTAGAAATACCATTTGACCCAGCAATCTCACTCCTAGTATAGCAAAAGAGCAATAAGAACAGAGGTACTAACAGACATCTGTACTCATAGCAGCATTATTTACAATTGCAAAAAAATGGAAATAAATGTTCATTAACAGATGAACACAAAAACTATGTTATGTATATACAATGAAATATGTAAGGATGACAAATGATAATGAATATATGAAGCACCTCACAAACAGGTATGAATCTGGAAGACATCCTACTGAGTGAAATGTGTCTAACACAGAAGAATATATGAATATTGTATGAGACCACCAGTATAAACAGGTCAAAAATATATTTATACACAGAAAAAAAATTATGTGATGACTACATGGAAGTAAAGGGGAAGGGGAAGTGAAAATACTAACTAAAAAGTAGCTAGGTAATCCTGCCAGCAGCATAGAAAAAGGAAGAAAAACAAGTCACCGAAGCAATTAGTCCAAAGGACTAATGACCCACGAGAATCAGAGCCTCATCTAATCTGAGATCATAAGAACTAAATGGTGTCTGGGTACTACTATTGATCACTCTGAGAAGACTATAATAGTAGAGGCCAGTTAGAATGTGTTTTTAAAAATGTAGAAGAAAAAACAACAAAAAACAGGCTTACTGGTCAGAAAGAGAGTAAAGACATCTCTGACACTTATAGTCCTAAGAAAACTTTCTAATATGAAACTGAAGACACTCTTGAGACCACCTTCCAGTCAAATAATAGGTGGAGCTAGAAAACAAACAACATGAGGTATGTACTCCTCAGAACCATCAATTATACAAGACCAAATGGGCAACATTACCCCAAAACCAAAGATGGGAAAACAAGGAGGCACAGGGAAATCAGATGAATGGAAAGCATAAACACAGGAGGGAGGACAAAGGGCAGATTTAACATATTGTGATATGGCAACTAATGTCTCAGAAGAAATGAGTGTATCAATTGCTGACTGAGAAAACTAATTTGCTTTGTAAACTTTCATCTAAAACACAATAAATTGTTATAACAAAGCAAAGCAAAACAAACAAATCTTGCAAACAAACTTAAGGAACAGAAACATGCCTTTGATTTTTGAGCATATCAGAAAAGACTGGGTGTTTGTAGGGTGGGGAGGACAATATATGTACGGAGCTTTGAAGAACATAACCACAGAACACAATAAACACAGAACTCAGATAAAACACACATTGACAGCCTGATCCAAACAAACCATGGTATTATCAATAACCTCACACCCAAGTTAAACTTGGACAGTGACTAAAGGAAGATCTTAGAAGAATTGATGCATTTAAACTGTGGTATTGGAGGAGAATATTGAAAATACCGTGGACTGTCAAAGGAACAAACCAATCTGTGTTGGAAGAAGCACAGTCTGAGTACCCCGTGGATGCCAGGATGGCCAGACTTCGCTTCTTATACTTCAGAAATATTATCAGGAGAGACCAGTCCCTGGAGAAGGACATCATGTTTGCTAAAATTGAGGGTAGAGAAAAAGAGGAAGACCCTCAGTAAGATGGACTGACAGAGTAGCAGTAGAAATGGCCTCAGGTGTAGCAACAATTGTGAGGTTGATGCAGGACCAGAACTGGGCAGTGTTTTGTTCTGTTGTGCATAGGGTTGTTCATAACATCTCGGTGACACTTAACAACAACAGCATTTTCATACTTAGAGACTTTTATTAAATGGTAGAGATGTCTAACATTTGTTCACTCAAAAATCACTTAAGAGTACATATAGAATTATTCTGGAAAAGATAAGTTGCCTGCTTTCTTCAATCTTCATTAATCAATTCTCAGTCTGTTAAATATGGCAGTGAACACTTGAAGACTCAATAGATTAGTTAGCTCAACCACATAGTGACATAAATGTACATAGTTGTTGGTGGTTGTATGCCATGGAGTTGGTTTTGACTCATAGTGACCCTGTATAACATTCCTACCAGAGTAGAAAGCCTCAACTTTCTCTCGAGGACCAATTGATAGATTCAAATTACTAACCTTACATTTAACAGTCCAGTTTGTAATTCACAAAGAGGAGGTAAATAATTCTATAGGGAATCCATATATTTATTCAAAAAATATTTACTGAGCATCTACAACATGCCAGGCACTGTTCTAGACTTTGGTGATCTTGGATGATGTAAATGGTCAATGAGCTCAACTGCCAACTAAAAGTTTGGAAGTTGAAGAATGGTCTTGTGATTTCCTTCTGAAAAATCAGCTATTGAAAGACCTATGGAGCACAGTTCTACTCTGATACGCATGGTGCCACCTTTAAGGATATAGAACTTGAAGGATACTAGAGGGAAAAAAAAAAAAAGTCTTGCTCTCCAGAAGCACAAT
This sequence comes from Chrysochloris asiatica, assembly GCF_000296735.1. Taxonomy (NCBI): domain Eukaryota; kingdom Metazoa; phylum Chordata; class Mammalia; order Afrosoricida; family Chrysochloridae; genus Chrysochloris; species Chrysochloris asiatica. The sequence goes on along the minus strand of NW_006408613.1, from coordinate 3,396,306 downwards.
CTATGAATATTTTAAGAAGAGGGCCCTGATGTAAAGCTGGCTAATTTTTCTTAAGCATTTACATAAGTACTTATTTACAAAATTTATATTGGCTGGAAGAGGAAACGTCAGTCAATGTTATTGGGGTCAACTCTGACAGTCAGTCTTGCTTTTCCTAGCTGCCAGAAATGATTCCATGGAGTTTTAAGGTCTTTACCTCAAATACTTTCTCTGCTGACATTTCCTAACTTCAGATCCTACTTCATGGAGCCTCTGACTGCTTCTCTTGGGTCCTGCTCTCTATGTTTTCAGCCCAGCCTTGATTAATTAGATTCATTTCCCTCCCTTTGCTTGCTGATTTCGTTTGCTACACTTGACCCTAGATTTCACCTCAATTTCAATTATTTCTGTTAACGTAATTCAGTCTGGGCTCTTTCTCAGAGAGTGTTCCAGCTTGTTTTTTGGTTAAACAATCAATACTTTGTTATTTCCAAGACTTTGGATCATTTGGGAAAAGATACTTCATTTTTAATGAAATTATTTGCAGGCACCTGTCTATATACCAATTGATAAAAAAAGATTCCACTAATGATATGAGGTCCCATACTATGATGGCTCATTAGATGCTGGCAATCCAATTGTGCTGGGAGTATCAGACTCTCCCACTTTCTGTCCATACAATAGTGCAAGCAAGAGGCTTTCTTTCCTTAGAAGGATATCTCAGAAGCCTGGGCTGAGATACTGAGAATCACACATGGTTTCTTCATTCCATTCCAACTAATTTGTTGCTGACCTCATTAATTTAGGTTATCTAATGTTATTGAAGCACTAGATAACTAAGATGGACAAGTAACAAAATTTTTTTAGAAAATATCTAATGGGAAATGATCAGTTAATCATAATATTGAGGAATAAAAGTATTTTATAATAGGGTGAAGTATAAGATAATGATATATGAAGGTTTAACAGACTTCATTATTACCAGTAACAAAGCTATTACTAGCTTATCAATAAAACACTCACTCGAGTTTAAACTAAAAATTCTCACTTTGGTTTCTCCTAATAAATGCATCAACATGAAAACCTGAGGCTATCTATCAAAGATTGCTCTTAAGTGGTATAGATTGGCTCTAACACATAGTAACCCCATGTACTACAGAATGATAAATTGCATAGCCCTATGCTATCCTCACAATAGTTGCCATATTTGAGTTCATTTTTTGCAGCCATTATGTCAATCAATCATGTTGAGGGTCTTCTTCTTTTTTACTGACTCTCTACCAAACATGATGTCATTCCTTAAGGACTGGTCCCTGCTGATATTATATTTAAAGAAGTCTGGCCATCCTTACTTCCAAGGAGCATTCTGGTTGCATTTGTTCTTCTTGAATTACACAGTATATTTGATAATCTTTGCCAACAACATAATACAAATATAGTTTGTATTTTATTGTTCTAATTCACTGTTGAGATTTTTCATACACATGAGGCAATTAATCATATCATGGCTTGGGCCAGGTGTACCTTTGTCCTCAAAGTGACATGTTTGTTATCTCTTTCTTTCTTTCTTTTAACACTTTAAAAAGGTCTTTTGCAGCAGCTTTGCTCAATTCAATAAATTGTTTGATATCTTGAGCGCCTCCATAGGTGTTGATTATGGATCTAAATGAAATGAATATCTTAACTAGTTAAAATCTTTCTCTGCTTATCATGGTATTGCTTATTGGTCAATTTATGAGAATTTGTGTTTTCTTTATGCTGAGGTATAATCCATACTGAAAGGTGCAGTTTTTTATTTCCATCAGTAAGTGTTTCAAGTCCCCTATACTTTCAGCAAGCAAAGTTGTATCATCTGCATATTGCAGGATGTTAACAAACCTTCTGGCAACTCCAAAGCTACATTCTTCTTCATATACTCCAGCTTCTTAGATTATTGATTAAGTATACAAATTGCCTAAGTATGGTGAAAGGATATAATCCTGACACACTCCTATCTTGAATTTTGAACTACTCAGTTCTGTTCAAACAACTGCTTCTTAGTCTATATACAGTTTCCACATGAAAACAATTAAGTGTTCTGGAATTCTCATTCTTTGCAGTGCTAGGCATAGCTTGTTATGGTCCACACAAACTTCTTTGCATAGTCAATAACATACAAGTGAACATATCTGTGGTATCCTCTGCTTTCAGCAAAGATCCATCTGATATCAACAATGATATTCCTAGTTCCATGTTCTCTTATCTTCAGCAAAACATTACGTGCACATCATATTAAAGATTGTTGTTGCTTTCATTGCTAGGTGCTGACAAGTTGGTTCCCTATATAGCGTTTCTGAGGCTATAAATCTTTATGGGAGCAGAACATCTCATCTTTCTTCCACTGAGTCACTGGTGGGTTTGAACTTCCGACTTTGTGGTGAGTAGTTCAGTGCTTATTCTTCATCACCATCAGTGCTCGTATGTTAACAGTAATATTTGATAATTCTGCATTTTATTGCATCATCTTTCTTTAGACTGGGCACAAGTATGGATCTTTTCATCAGTTGGCCAAGTATCTGTCTTCCAAATTTCTTTCACAGTTTTCATACTCAATCCTGCTGTTGTAGTATGAAAACAGTCAAAGACAACATGTAAATAAATTAGTACGAATGTGTTCCAATAAAACATTGTACACAGTAACATACCAAAGGCCAGGTTTGGAACATGGGCTATCATAGTTTCCCAACATCTGATATAGAAACTTAATGATATTAGGTTCCTTTTCTAATAGTTGCATTACAAATATAGTGTGCCATGGGTTATACTTTAAGATAAAAAATGTACCACTTTAAGAAAGGTTTCCTGCCTAATAAAATGATAATCTGTAAAAATTGAGCTATTTAAACAAAAGGATTCAAGAATCAAAACTCTCACTCATCTACACCAAGAAATTTGGCCAATATATTAATTAATGTGCCCATTTACAGAAAAAAAGCTTTCAGACCTGTGCCCAAAACTATTTTATTGTAATAGAGTACTTCCACTGTAATATATACTTTTCATTTTGTAACTTTAAAAAACAAAATAAAGATCTCCTTTGTATCATAAAAATTTAATCCACCTACTATGATATCCACTAATCACCTGAATTAGCAGAAAGATACTAAAAGTTGAGAGGTTTGCAACCTGTTTTATCAGGGTCAAGGCCCTTAAGACTTTATGGTCTTAGTTGGTTGTCCTGTAGGCTATAGTCAACAATGTGCCTGTTGATTTTACGTCTGCTAAATAAATGATATGAGGTCCATAAATGTACAATATACTATAGCACATACCATTTGCAACATGCCAGGGATGGTCAGGTGTTATAATTTCCATGATAGAAAACTCAAATGGGCAATGTTCATATAGTGGTCTATGAAAATAGTGCCTTGTTAGTATGTTCTGTTCATGTGTCCCCTGGAATTGTGCAAGAAGACAACTTATCATAAGGCCATGGTGATTCATCTTTGCTTGTCATCAAGGCCCCTTTAGGCCAAGGTTGGATTAATAATTGCTGCTAAGCTTATATTTTCCTAAAAGGCTTCTGTAAAAATGTATACAAAGTGCTCGCTTAGGCAGCACACATACTGAAATTGGAATGATGAAGAGAAGATTAGCATGGCCACTATGCAAGAATGACAAGCAAATTAATGAAGCTTTCCATATTTTTCAAAAAGAAAGTAAAACTCTATTTGTAGATGATAGGATCCTATACATATAAAACTCCAAAGACTCAGCAAAATAACTACTAGAACTCATTGGAAGGTTCAGCAAAGTGTCAGGGTATAAAATCAACATCCAAAAATCAGTCAGACTCCTCTATACTAATAATGAGAGCGCTGAAAAGGAAATTAGGAAAGCAATACCATTTGCAATATCTGCCGAAAGGATGAAATATTTAGAAATAAATCTAACCAGAGAAACAGAAAACCTATACAAAGAACATTACAAAACACTACTATAAGAAACCAAAAGAGACTTACAAAAATAAAAGAATATACCATGCTTCTGCATAGGAAGACTTAACATTGTGAAAATGTCAATACTACCCAAAGTACACATATAACACAATCCCAATCTAGATTCCAATAACATTCTTCAAAGAGATGGAAAAAAAACAATTGTAAATTTTATATGGAAAGGAAGGGGACACAGGATAAGCAAGGCACTGCTTAAGAAGAAGAACAAAGTTGGAAGCCTCTCACTTCCTGATTTCATAATTTACTACACAGCTACAGTTGTCAAAACAGCCTGGTACTGGTACAGTAAAAGAAACATAGATCAATGGAACAGAATCGAGAACCCAGAAATTAACCCATCCACATACAGCCAACTGACCTTTGACAAAGGGCCAAAGTACACTGAATGGGGAAGACACAGTCTCTTCAATAGATGGTGCTGGCAGAACTAGAAATGGATATGCAAAAGATTGAAACAAGACCTTTTTCTCACATCATATTAAAAAAAAAAAAAAAAAAAAAAACAACTCAACATGGATTAAAGACCTAAATGTGAATCCCAGAACTATAAAGGCCATCAGTGAAAAAATAGGGACAAATTTAAGGACTCTAATACAGGGCACACAGACTACCAAACATTGCGAGACTTGTACAAACAAAAGAAGACAAAATAGATGATTGGGACATACTAAAAATTAGAAACTTATGTGCATCAAATGATTTCACTGAAAGAGTAAAAAGGGAGTCCACAGAATGGGAAAAAATCTTTTGCAATGACTTATCAGGTAAGGGACTAATTTCCATAATCAGTAGGAAACTCCAACACCTCTACAAGACAAATAGACTAATTAAAAAATGGACAGAGGACATGACCAGACGCTTGACCAAGGAAGAGGTTCAGGCAGCCAACAAACATATGAAGAAATGTTCATGATCATTAGCCATTAGAGGGATGCAAATCAAAACAACAATGAGATATCATCTCACATCAGCAATAACAGTGAAGTTCAAAAAAGATGAGGAGAATAAATGCTGGTGAGAATGTGGAGAGAATGAAACTGTCCTACATTGCTGGTAGGAATACAAAATGATCCAGCCACTCTGGAAAACACTATCACAATTCCTCATAAGTTGGAAATAGAAATACCTATGATCCAGCAATTCCTCAACTTGGTATCTATATGAGCCAGAAAATGAGTATCTATATGCATACCAATGCTCATAGCAGCACTAGTCATAATAGCAAAAGGATGGAAACAGCCTAAGTGCCCATCAATGGAAGAATGGATAAAAAGCACAATGGAATATTAGGCTACCTTGAAGAATAGTAACAAGGAAGCTGCAAATCACCGCATAACACGGATGAACCTTAAGGACATTATGCTGAGTGAAATAAGGCAATAACAAAAGGACACATATTTCATAAGACCATTCTTGTAAATGCTTAAGAAAAGATACCCATATTAAATGGGAAAAAAAAAAAAAAAATGTTGGTTACCAGGGGTGGTAGGAGGGGGAATGATAGAGCACAGGGTAGGGGATAGACACATCATAGTTCAGTTGTTGGGGAGGGCAATACCCAAAAAGGGGGAGGGGGAAAATGTACATGAATAACTAACTTTTTCACTTGGTCAGCAATATTTATTCTTTTCCCATCTTTAAATTTTTGGAGACACTACATCAACACATATAATCTATACTGCATGTGGAATTACTGACAAACATTCTTTTAAATATATGCATCTGTATGTGTTAAGGTGTACTGGTGTAGTGCTGTAGGATAAGCGATGGACTAGTAGCCACGAGTTTGGTGGTTCAAACCCACCAGTCACTTCTTGGAAACCCTACACAGGGTCTTTATGAGTCAGAACAGACTGGTCAGTACACAACAAAGACAACATATGTGTTAAAGAGAGGAGTGATTTATGAAAATAATATTCAATAAAAGTTTGCCTATGAAGTATCTCTGGGTTAAGACCTATCTAACAAAATTAAGTATATTGTAAAACCAAAATGTACCAAAAAGTATTTAAACATATATCGCATTTAATTATTTTAAAGGCAAAGATTTGAAATTGCATTTTTTATTTACTTATGAACTCCTTAGTGATAACCCCATATAGGATTTCCAAGGAGTGGTTGGTGGATTTGAATCACTGACCTTTTGATTCAAACAGGATGTGCAGTCCAGTGAATAATCCTGCAGCGCCACACCAGATGAGACTATGATCCATTATAAAATAAGATACATCCTGTAAGTATTTTATGAGAGGAAAATGAATAACATCCTCTTTGGAAATCTAGGAAAAACTTTATTAAGAAAGTATTATATAAGATGAGCTTTCAAGAAACTTCAGAATTTTGACAAAAGTAGATAGGGTGTGCAAGACTGCTCTCTTGTTGAGTTATATGAATTATATATCTAGATACTAAAATATATTCAGACATATGATTTGCAAGCAAGTCCTATCCTCCTGTGGGTTTTCTTTTATCTTTCTTGATAAAAAGTTTTTAAGTTTTACAGCATTCAATATATTGATTTTTTTTTCCTTTGGCTGCTTATACTTTTGGTATCATATTTAAGAAATCATTGCATACCCAAGACTATAAAGCATTTCACTTAAGATTTTGTCTAATAATTTTATAGTTTTGTTTTTAAATTTTATTCATTTGAATTAAGTTTTGTAGATGGTGTGAGATAGAACATGTTTGTTTCAATATGTGTAGCAATATTTCATACAGGGACAGAATTATAAAGTTTCTTATTCTTATTGCATACTTTCATTGAGATTTCAGGATAGATAATACATGTGCACAAAATATATCGCTGACGTATAATGATAATTTCCCTGTAAATTCATCTACTCTTGGCACCAGACAGCATCACCCTGCTTAACTCAGTCCTTACAAATATCATTAAAGAAGTTGACATTATTCACATTTTCTGAAAGTGAAATTGAAGTGCTGAGAAATTATATGATTTTCTTGTCATACTGTCCATAACATGTTTAAAAAGGATTGACTTTTAAAACCTGAAATGATTTCTGTTAAGGTGTATTTATACTTCTGATAGCTTTCCATTGTGTAGATCATGACAATCTATGGACAACATTGCGAAGTATAAGTATTCCTGAACACTTAATTGTGCTCATGAGGAATCTGTACATGGAACAAGAGGCAGTTTTCTAACAGAACATGGGAACACTGAATGTTTTAAAATTAAGAATGGTGTGCGGCAGGGTTGTATTCTTTCACCATACTTATTCGACCTGTATTCTGAGCAAATAATCTGAGAAGCTGAATTATATGAAGAAAAACATAGCAAAAGGATTGGAGGAAGACTCATTAGCAATCTGTAATATGCAGATGATACAAGTGAAAAGTGAAGAGGACTTAAAGTATTTACTGATGAAGATCAAAGAGCACAGCCTTCTGTGTGGATTGTATCTCAATGTAAAGAAAACAAAAATCTTCACCACTGGACCAATAAACAACATTATTATCAACAGACAAAAGATTAAAGTTGTCAAGAACTTCATTCTTCTTGAATCAACTATCAACACTCATGGAAGCAGCAGTCAAGAAATCAGACGGTGTATTGCATTAGGCAAATCTGCTGCACAAGACCTTTTTAAGTGTTGAAGAGGAAAGATGTCAGCTTGAGGACTAAGGTGTGCCTTACCCAAGCCATGGTATTTTCAATAATGTCATACTCATGCAAAAGCTGGACAGTGAAAAAGGAAGACAGTAGAAGAATTGATGCTTTTGACTTAAGGTGTTGGTGGAGAATATTTAAAGTGCCATTGGCTGCAAAAAGAACCAACAGATCTGTGTTGGAGGAAATGCAGCCAGGAATGACTATGCTTAGAGGCCAAGATGACCAAACTTTGTCTCTCATACCTCGGACATATTGTCAGGAAGGACCAATTGCTGGAGAAGGATATCATGTTTGGTAAGGTGGAGGGTCAGAGAAAAAGAGGAAGACCCCATCAAGATGGATTGGCAAAGTGGCAGCATCAATGGGCTTAAGTGTGGCAACAGTGTTTCTTTGTGTTGTGCATTGGGTTGCTATGAGTCAGTGCCGACTCAATGGCACCTAACAACAACAACATACTTCTGAAATGGTATTTCTGTTTCATGTCATTATTGCTATATTTGCTTATCCTCTTCCATGAAACAAACTAAAGTCATCTTTCAGATTGTTTAAGAAAACAGAAAAAAACAGTTGAGATTTCATTTTAGTGAGGTTCTTCTATCAAATAAGATGGTCAATAGGCACAGCTGAAAGTAACTTTCCAAAGAGGCAAATATAATGGATAATAAAATTAAAACCATCAGCAAGCAGCAATATGGTCTTTTCAGATCTGCATCTTTAGTGTTTGCAGCCCAGAAAACCATAATGTCTATAGGGGTCATTACACTGAAATTATCTGTCTGTCTGCACTTGCTGTCATGCAGCATGGGGCTTTGTGAAAGTATCCATCTTCTACTCTGAGTATCTACTAAACCATCACTGAGATTCTAACACTATTCCTAGGGAAGGGGCAAGGTACCAGAAGGAGTAATGAGATCCAGCTCTGACTTTGCTAGTCCTTAACTGTATCTGTATTCCCAGTGTCTGATACTGAAAAGGTCCTCAATTTTGTCTTGGAAGAGCAAACAGATGGGGAACTCAATCATTCTACTTTACTTCTGGGTAAGTTGATAAGATTGACCTAGCTTCTTATAGAACCAGATGTCTATAGTAGACAATGATGTCCTACTTCCAGACAAAATGATTTTAATGAGCAAGTTTTCTATATCTGGTCACTAGTTTTTGTCATAAAGGTCAGCAATGAACTTCAACTTCCTCCGCTACTAAATACCATTAGGCTTAAAACAGAAATACAATGACTTCTGAAAATCATTGCTCTCTAGGCAGGGCTTTAACACATAAATACAAATAGTTTTTAAAAGAGATACACATTTTATTCTAATTTCCATTATGTGTAAGTTTTGCTATTTTTATATTTCTTCAAAAGATAATATGACTAATCAGGACTCTAAAAAGGCAAAAGCAGAATTAAAAATGAAAAATAACCAGTCACTCTCCCAAAAAAGGGAGCAATGAAAAATTACTCGTGGCTGTATTGGTCATAATAGAGTCCTGATATGGTGTTGTGGGTTAATACGCTGGACGGCAAAGTTGGTTTGAACGCAAGGCATGTGGTTCAAACTCACCAGCTGCTCCTTGGAAACCCTATACAGGGTCGCTATGAGTTGGAACTGACTCGATGGAACTTAACAACCCCAACAACAACATATTGGGCATGGTGTCCTAGTATGGCGCTCCAAGGGAGAAAGATGAGGGTTTCTGCTCTCACAAAGATTTACAGCCTGGTGGTGGTGGTGGTGATGTGCAGAGGGGTTGATTCCAACTCACAGCGACTCTACATAGGGTTTTTGAGACGGTAAATCTTTACTGGAGCAGAAAGCCTCATTTTTCTAAAGTGGAACTGCTGGTAGTATCGAACTACTGATCATGAGGTTAGCAGCCTGACTCATAACCATACATTCTGTACAGCTTAGAAAACCCTATATAGAGTCACTGTGAGTCAGAACCGACTGGAGGTACTTTACAAAAATAATGGCTGTTTTAGTAACTGATATAAACTTTAGCTTATTGCCCCTTCTCTTAGGTCCTATCAGCAATATTTCCATTTTAATATGAAATAATGTGGGTTCATAAAGTTTGAAGATGCTCCTGAAAGCCTTTTTTTTGTTAGTAAACACATGTTTTTCTTACTCCAGAGACATGTTTTTCTGACTCCCAGTAACATCAAAAGCAAAAGGTCATTAAAAAGACAGGAAATATACCATTGAATTATGATGCACGGAGGGGACTGTAATCATTGCAATGAAACGATTTAGTATAAAACCAATGTTCTCCCATGTAAACTATCACTCAATTCACAATAAAAACTTAAAAAATAAATACAGGAAATAAAGAAAAGACCAAAATGGATGTCAGAAGAAACTCTGAAACGTGCTTGAGCATAGATTAGCTAAAGTGAATGGAAGAAACAATTACATAAAAGAGTGAACAAAGTATTTCAAACGGCAGCTGGATAAGTCAAAGTAAATGTTATGGTAAAATGTGCAAAGACTTGCAGTTAGAAAACCAGAAGAAAAGAGCATGCTCAGATTTTCTCAGCTGGAAGAACTGAAGAAAAATTCATCTCGAGTTACAACATTGAATAATGCTATAGGAGAGGTACTGAAGCAGGAAGCAAAAATGGAATGAATACACAGAGTCACTGTATGGAGAAAGAACTGCTCGACTTTCAACCATTTCAGGAGGAATCATATGATCAAGAACCAATAGCATTAAATAACAAAATATAAACTGAACTAAAGGTAGTGAAAAGCAGGATGCAGGAATTGACAAAATACCAAAGAGGTGTTTCAAAAAATGGATGCGGTGATGAAAGTGCTCACTCATGTATGCCAATAAATTTGTAAGATCTGGCCAACCACCTGGAAAAAATCCATGGTGTGTCCATTCCGAAGAATGGTGATTCAGCAGGATAAAGAAATTATCAAACAAGCTTGATAAGCAGATGACATACCTTTCTTGCTAAAAAGGAAAATGACTTGAAGCACCTACTGATAAGGATAAAAGGCTACATACATATTGCCTTCGGAATGGATTATACTACAATATAAAAAATAAAACAAAAATACTCATTACTACATCAATAATTAATATTATGTTGTTGTTAAGTGCTGTTGAGTTGGTTCCAAGAAATGGCTGGTGAGCTTGAACTGTCAACTTTATGGTTTAAAAACACTTTGCAGTCCAGTGCATTAGCATGCAGTGCCACACCAGGACTCCAGTATTATGATAGATGAAGAAAATATTCAAGTTGTCAAGGATTTTCTTTTACTGGATCCATAATCAACACCCATGGAAAGCAGTAGTATAGGAATTAAATGACATAATTGCATCAGGCAAATCTGCTGCAAAGTACCTCTTTAAAGTGTTAAAAAAAGCAAAGATGTCATTTAGATGACTAAGGTGTGCCTGACTCAAGCATGGTATTTTCAATTGTCATACACACATGTGAAAATTGGACAATGAATAAAGAATACGGAAGCGAGGTCTTCCTTGGAGGCAAGGATGGTTGGATTCCATCTTATGTACTTTGGACATATTATTGGGAGGGACTAGTCCCAACAGAATGACATCATGCAGATAAAGTAGGGGGTCAGCAAAAAAAAAGAAGACCGTCAAAAAGATGGTTTGACATAGTGGATGCAATAGGCTTAAAGGTGGCATCAATTATGAGGCTGGCACAGGATTGGGCAGTGTTTCATTGTGAGTCAGAGCCGACTCTACAGTACTTAGTAACAGCCACAAGAGCTTATATTTTTCAATGATACCATTGCAGTACAGTGAATTATTTCATATGATTCTTTTACCCACAGTTCTTGTATAACTCTCACCAAACAACTTTTTCTGATGGGTCAGGGTAAGCAAAAGTGGGAGAAGATGCTGATAGAATGATACAATTAAGCTGTGATTGTTAACAGAGTTAACTGTGGTTATAAAAACTTGGAACTCTAATGTGGGTTTAAAGTGAGTCATCTTAGAAGCAGGAGGGGTATCTCACTGCCATCAAAGAGCCAGGAGTGGAGTTTGTTCTTTGGTCCATGAGATCCATACATATTTAACCTCATCAACAGAAAGCTTTGATGCTGGAGAATTGGCAAAGGAGCCATATCAAGCATACCAAGAACCATACCATTAGGCAAGACAAAGTAGGTGGGCTTCCCAGCCCAGGGAGGAAATAAAGCTGAGTGACTTTGGGCAGGAATGGGATGCCTCCAGGTACAGAATTGAGGGAGTGAGATTTACTGACCCACAGAGCCAAAATTGAATACCTTAAGGCTGTGGAGTGGTGTCTCCTTGGGGCATTTATCAGCAGCCTGAAAAGAGCTTTGTTGCTCCAGCAGAAAGAGGCCTGCCTGTGGACATGGCTGAAAAGAGGCTATCCTGACTGGAGAACTGTGCCTTGAACATTTCTGCCTCTGAATTGTACTTTGTTAAATTCCCTAATAAACTTAACTGTGAATAGTGTCTCTCAGTTCATTATGGCCATTGAAACAAACTGTTGAACCCAGATGAGAAGTATAGAATGCCATGGGAGGGACATTGTGGTTGTTGAATGCTGTTGAGTTGGTTCTGACTCAAAACAACTAGGGTTTCTGCGGAGTGGTTTGTGAGCTTGAACTGCTGACCTTGTGGTTCAAATTGACCTTGCAGTCCAGTGCATTAACCCACAGCACCATATCAGGACTCCATGAGAGGAATAGTTGATCTTTTTTTTGCAACAATTAATTATATTTCAGGAAAGATTTTTTAATAATGTATACGTGAAGTAAATGAAGACCAGATCCTGAATATCCTGAGAAATATAATAAAGGATGAGATCGCACTGACCTTGTTTAACAAAAGAGGAAACAGTGACTTTCAGGAGAAAATAATATTTCAGACTGTCAAACAGTACAGAAGCCTGGAATTTTTCCAGACTCTTTGTCATTGAAGATGCCATTGGAAGGCTACTGAAGGCCTAAGAGCCTTCGGGGAATAGTCACCTGTACCACCACAAGCTGAGCCAGGTTAGATCTCCTTCCTTGACATTTTCAGACAGAGTTGCAAGGTATTTAGGTGACAAATAGAAAACTGTCATCAGTAAAAGTTGTCTGTAAAATGAGGGTTAGGAAATACTGTGTTATAGCATTCATATACATGTGAAAGTTGGACAATGAATAAGGAAGAACTGATGCATTTGAGTTATGGTATGGGAGAAAAAGTACCATGGACTTCCAGTAGAACAAACAAATCTGTGTTCATGGAAGTGCAGCCAGAATGCTCCTTGGGAGCCAGGATGGTGAGATTTCATCTTCCATAACTCAGATATGTTATGAGGAGGGATCAGTCCCTAGAAAAGGACTCTGTGCTTAGTAAAATGGAGGGCCAATGAAAAAGAGGAAGACTCCAAGAAGATGGATTAACAGTGACCAGAGTTATGGTCTCAAATGTCTCAACAAGTGTGAGGATAGCACAGGACTGGGCAGTGTTTCATTCTGTTACATAGGATCACTATGAATCAGAACAGACTTAAAGGCACATAACAACAATATCTCTCAAGTTCTAGACTAAAAATACTTTCTTTCCATAAAAGTTATTAATCTGGGTTTCAAAGATAATTCAATGAATGTGTGTGTACCCTAAAACTATGTGCATAATTTTTCATTTGTGTAGTTTTCATCCTACTTTCAAAACAGTTAGGGGACAGCTTTGCAATCTACATGTATATGGAATTAGTGTTGGTAGTATAGAGGTCAGCATAACTGTCTTCCAGATGTATGGAGGATTGTTTGATTGGCTGCATTTTTTGCCTTTGCCATACATTATTGTAAGTGTCATCAAGCTGGTTCCAACTCGTAGCTAATCTGTATAGGGGTTCCAAGGAGTATCCCAAAGTGGTATCCTAAAGTGGTTCACCAGGACCAGTGCTTACAGTTCCCATACTTCCTAGGAGATTCCATTTGAGAAATTGTTTTATGGTTTTTCAGATTTCATTATCAGGTATTTTCCAGTTTCTTCTAAGCAATTCTTTGTTTTGTCATATGGTGGTGGTAGTGATTTTGTGCTATCAAGTCAGTTCCAATTCATAGTGACACTATAGAAGGTTTCTGAGGCTGTAAACCTTTGTGGGAACAAAAAGACTCATCTTTCTCCTGTGGAGCAGCTGGTAGATTTGAACTTCTGACCTTGTAATTAGAAGCCCAACTCAAAATCCACTACGCTACCAGGGCTCCTTTATTGCCATAAAGTCTTATGTAAATCATGCTTTCTTCTCCAGAACACTTAACTCCATCTGCATCAAACATTTAGAATTTGATTAACTCTATAAATATTTTATTTATTTATTATGTTTCACATAACAAGTAAATAATATGTACACATTTAGGTATCTAAGCTACAACTTGGGTGGGGGGGAACAAAGACCTAGTTCTTAAGGAGCTTAAATGACTTGTATAACCACTTGTACTTTTGGTTCTATCTTATTTTCCCTATCTAGGTTTTTCCTTGCCAGAGTTTTTCTTACTTATTTGAAACTTGCATAATTGTACCATAATAAATAATTTGCAGAATAAATCATGATATAAATAAAAATAGCAATAAAATGCATTAATAATACTCAGAGTTCTCGGAATATTCCATGTGTTTTTATATAGTCCTTTTATAAATCATATCAAATTCTTGGACTGTTTCAACTCTTTCCCCATCTATCAAACTCCTACTCATCCATCAAGACCAGTTCAAATCTTCCATGCTATGTGAAACTTTTTCCTGTTCCCTCGAAGATCCGTTGTTGCTCTTCTGGCTCTTGGTTGCACTCAGTACATCTCTCTTTGATGTGACTTTTAAATTTCATTATAATTATTAGATTAGCCACTTGTTTCTATAGATCAAGCACAGTGTTCTATGCAATTTCGGATTTCTAGAACATGGCATGATGGCTGGCTCACAGCAGGTAATCATACATATAACTGATACACAAGTAGTAGAATCTGATAGTGAAAATGAAATTCTAAACATAACTAATTTTTCCAAATTCATTGTCAAACAGTGTCTAGTTATAAGCCATTTATTCAGCAGCATCCTCATTGAAGCATCTATCCCAAAGAGCCTAGGCTTCTGGGTCCCAGTCCAGTTAATAGCCTTATAACATCTCCATGTTTTAGATTAAAATTGGATCAGTATGGCCACACTCGATTCAATAGCTGCTTTTTCATATCTAGGAAATCCATATTCTTTTGGCTTAAGTTCAAAGCTGAATCTTGGAGAAGAGGCTCAATATTCAGATAAGTCATAGAAAGGCTCCTATTATTAACTGATCCTTCAGATTTTCCCAGGATTTCTCAGCAATTCAGCAGTAGCCAAATTTACTGTTGTTGCAAAGTGTCATCAAGTCAGTTACAACTCACAGCAATTGTGTATAGGGTTTCTAAGAAGCTACTGGAATGTTTGAAACACCAACCTTATGGCAGTTCAGTGCTTATCCTATAGCATGCACCAGATTCTAGTAAATTTCTATATGATCTTGGTAATACACTTTGTAGAGGAATGGCACATCAATATCATAGCAGCCAAAAGAAGGGTATTGAGGGGATTGCTGAGGAGAAGGAACGGACAAGAGGAAAGGGGAATAAACAAGAATGAAAGAGAAACAGGAAGGAAAGGACTGGAGTTTTTGAAGAAGGTAGGGGTACGGTAGTTCAGGAAGCAATTTAGTATCCCTTTTTTCTTTACAACCTGCCAACACATGTTCCCCTACTGCTCTTCAGTAATAAGACAAATAATTATAATGCAGAACCACAAAAGCCATGAAGCAATGTTGCTGTGGAAACACTTATTTTGGAATGCCAACATTTTCAAGTTGAATATCACATGGACTATTTTATTGGATTCAACATATGTTGTACAACATACTCTTCTTTGTGCAGGGAAATAAAGACAGGATTGGGAAATGCCTGCCTCATATACAACATAGGTTCACAATTTCTTAAATGGAGACTGCTTTAGGATCTGTTTAAAAACCAGTGGTTTTTAAAGAAGATTTAATGGAAGAATAAAGCAAAAATGAGAAACTCACAGCATGATTCTATATTGCAAGCTTAGGGAAAATTTAATTTAACCCCTTGAAAGTACTCACCATTTGGATATACAGAATTCTGTTTATTTCATTTTTTTAATGGGTGATGGAGAGATAAAGGATAAATGCCATTAAAGCAAGTTTTGAATCTTAAGTTCTGTGCAGGTGTTAAAGCTGCCCTAGGCAACCTGATACTGACCTGCATCAGTTTCCATAGCTTAAACCATTCAGATTTGCAGTGAGAAAGCTGTCAATTTTCATTACACTAAAATTTTCCTTTTCTTTCAACTTGGTTGGTTGCAAGGCAGCCTGTCAGAATTTCCGTATAGCACCAAGCAGCATTCTAACTACGGCCCTAACTTCATTGACATCACCTACTCTCAATACATTACACACTGATTACCCTCTCCTATCATGAGGTGCATGGGATGGACAGTGCCTCCCAAGGGAGCTCTGTGTGGAAAGACTTTGGTGTATATATATCTCTTAGTAATTTCTTGAAGCCATGGGTTTCCTGTTATGCCATTTCCCTCTGTCATAATAAGGTTCACATTGACAGAGTATGTTAGCCTTTGCAGTGTACTTTCCCATCCATCGTCTCATCTATAACTTAAAACACAGATGAGACAGTCCAAGCTGACTATTAATGATACAGGAAGGCTAGCATCACAGATGGGAAGTGAGAATATATTTAAAATGCTGCCAATACTGCAATAATAGTCTGGGTTAGGATAACTCATCACTTTAGTCTTACCTACCATTCTGAATGAAAATCCTTAACTTAAACTTGAATGCTATAGGTGACAATCAAATGAAATTGAATATAAGCCTTTTGCCAAGTCCAAAGTATGCAGGTATAGACATGCCAAAAGTGTCTAGGGTATGAAAAAATTAAGTGAATGAACCCACATCTTTCTTGTTACACAGTTTCTGCTTGTTATGGCTTCATTATGATGACATTATAGAAGTCCATGTAATGAGGGATTACTGGGGGGAAAAAAACTACATGCAAATAGAAAGTTAGAGAGATGATGCAAGAGGAGTTGGGGGCCTCCAAGGAACAGAGATGCAGAGTTAAGAGACTCCATGACCATGCTCAGCCTATGTGTACAGTTTGTGAATATAGCATCCTATGAATACAGGAAAACAGCTAAGGTACTGCTGTTATTAGTTGCCTTCAAATCAGCTTCAGCTCATACTCAGTTCTACACCATCTTCACAACCATTAGTATGCTTGAATCCAGTGTTGTGGCTATTTTGTCAATCCATCCAGGATCAAATTACCAATGGATGTTTGTAGCTGTTATCTTTAACTTTAGGGAATCTTCATCCAGTACTCTATTGTGATTCATAAGGTTTTGTGGCTGAATTTTCAGAAATATATAGCCAGCCCTTTCTTCCAACTCTATTTTAGTCTGGAAGTTCCACTGAAAGAGCAGGATGATAGTGTGGTATTTGAAATGCTGGCAGTATAACTTTCAGCATCACAGCAATGCACAAGCAACCACCATTCTTACAGACTGACTGGTCAGTAGTAGAGGGCCCAGCTTGTAGTGCCATATTAAGGAATATAAACAAGGCTATATATATATATTTTTTTTTTTCAGAAAATCAAGAAAAATGTCAAAATATATCCATATTTCCATATATATCTGTGTGTGCATGAACAGGAGTATTCATTTATATATGAACATATTCATAAGCATACATTCAAGGGGGATTAAAAAGAAGTTCATGAAAAATGGAGTTAGAAGACAATGGAATTTTTCCACACAAATGTTTAAGCCCTCTTATATACATTCATATATCTCTCAACTTTTCCCAATATTCCCCATGAAAGATTTTTATGTAAAGAAATATTTGTTGAATTTTTCCATTAAAAATTTTAAAAATCGTGTATCCCTCTTTATGAAACAGGGAAGATGTCCTGTTTCATCTATAAGTTCTTTTACTGTCAGACTGGGAATCTCCTCCTGAGCTTACTTTTCTTTGTCCTCATTCAGAATTCCCAGTGTCCCTACCCTTCATCTGTCCTGGTCTCTGCCTGTTTTTGAAAAGCTGAGTCCTGTGCTTTTGTCCAACCTTTTGTAACTTTATGCTTTTCCTCTTTATGGAGCAATCTGGGGGACGGGGATGGGGACGGGGAGCCATTATTTCATGTGGTGGTTCCAATTACATAACCTGACTTAATATAATGCTGCTCCTGGCCAGGGAAAGTTAGTATCCAGCATGTTCTTGCCCCCTGAAAGTCCTCTAATAATAACAATAGTGAATCAACTTGCCCAGAGGGTCTTTTTCTCCGTAGCTAAGCAGTTCTGAAGGGATGAAGAGATACACTGTAGACTACAAATGAGCAAAGCAAAAAAAAATTTTTTTTTATATAATGGACTATATTAGATTCAGAAAATCATCACATCCCCTCAGTTCTGTAGGGATTTGTGAAGATGTGGTCCTTTTCTGTTCCAACGTCCTTTAAGCATTCAGTCTGCACAGTATTTAGCAACTATTAAGAGCTATTTCCTGCTTTGCAAGGAGGGAAGTAGGACACAAGAGGAAAATTTTCATTGCATATTATTTTATACATTTGATTTTCAGATTTTCAGACCATATAGATGAGCAGTACTAAATATACAAAACACTCAAATATACAAAATAAGTAAAACACCCAATGGCTTCTCATTGCACTCAACATAAAGATCAACACCCCACCCTGGCTTACATGGCCCTGAATGATCAGACCTAGCTCTCTTACCTCATCTGGAAACCATTGCCTCATATGGTGTATGCTCTAGACAAAAGCACCAGTGTTCATTTCCCTCAACATATTCCTTCCACCTGTCTTTGTCCTTACTCGTTCTTCTGAAATCCTCTTTCCATATCACTCCACTCCTTAAAAATGAAGCAAAAAAAAAAAAAAAAAAAAAAAAAAAACCCGACCCACCCCCCAAAACAAAACAAAAACCAAACTCATTGCCATGGAGTCCGTTCTCACTCATGATGACCCATATACTATTGTTTTAAACTTGCTATTATTTCTATGGCTATAGGAGTAGCACTGGACTGTGAACCACAGGGTAGGCAGTTCAAACTCACCAGCTGTTACTCCATCACTATGAGCAGGAACTGACTCCATGGCACTTACCAACAACATTTACAGAAGACAAATCTTCCTCCCATGGAGCAGCTGGTGGGTTTAAAATATTGATCTCTGGTTAGCAGCTGAACATTTTAATCACTGTACTATCATGGCTTCTAGTTATCCATTGTTGTGTGCTGTCAAGTTGATTCCAACTCATGACAACCCTATAGGACAAAGGAGAATTGCTCTAGGCTTTCATAGGCCATAATACTTATAGGTAAGTCATGGTGTGGTGCTGAGGCTTTGCTGCGCCTAATGGCAAAGTCATTTGAACTACAAGGTCGGTGGTTCAAGCTCACCAGCTGCTCCTTGGAAATCCTATACAGGGTTGCTATGGGTCAGAACTGAATTGATGGAACTTAACAACAACAACCCTTATAGGAACTAATATCCAAGTCTTGTCTTCCATCCATTGCTGATGGATTTATGCCTTTAGATTTTGAGCTTTTGATTTGGCCTTGCAGTCTAGTGCATAATACTGCAGCACCACAACAGAACTCCAACTCCTTTTTATTCTTCTCATATTAGCTAAAGAGTAACATTCTTAGGAAAGCCTTTTCTGGTTCCCTACTAATCTAGATCAGTCTGTGTTATCCCCTTTAACAAAATTGTTATATTCCATCAGAGCATATTTCTCATTAGGCAATAAAAAAACCTTCACAAGCTGAATTGTTTTACCCCCTAAAGAGTCCTGGTGTGGTGCTGTGGGTTAATATGCCAGACTGCAAAGCCATTTGAACTCCAAGGTCAGTGGTTCAAGCTCACCAGCTGCTCCTTGGAAACCTTATATAAGGTCGTTATGAGTCAGAATCAACTCGATGGCATGTAACAACAACAACAAAGATTATAAGCTCCATGAGAAAAGAGCCCCTATGTTTTTTGCTCACCATACTATATTTAGCACCTAATAACAAGCCTTACCACCACTTATCTGTGAGTCTGTCGTAATGTGGTGGCTTGTGATTTGCTGTGATTCTAGAAGCTATGCCAAGGGTATTTTAAATACCAGTAGGGTCACCCAAGGTAGACAGGTTTCAGATGAACTTCCAAAGACAAACTAAGAAGGAGAGATGAGCTACTTCTGAATATTTTAGTCACTGAAAACCTTCTGACTAGCAGAGAAACACTGTCAGATATAGTGCTGGAAAATTAGCCCCTCAAGTTGGAAGGCACTCAAAATGCAACTGGGGAAGTGCTGCCTCCTCAAAGTAGACTTGATTGACCATTATGACATGGATGAAGTAAAGCCAGTGGTAGTGAAGCCCTTGGAACCTTCATTTGTTGATGGAGCACAACTCAAAATGAAGAGAAACATCTGTAAACATCCATTAATAATCAGAATATGGAATGTACGAAGTGTGAAACTAGGAAAATTTGAAATTGTCAAAATGAAATGGAATGCATAAACATCGATACCTTAGTCATTAGTGAGCTGAAATGGACTGGCATTGGCCATTTTGAATCTAAAAACCACAAGGTTTATTATGTCAGAAATGACAAATTGAAGAGGAATGGTGTTACATTCATCGTCAAAAAGAACTTATCAAGATCAGTCATGACGTACAACACTTTCTGTGATAGGATAATATCCAAGTGCCTACAGAGAAGACCAGTTAATACCATTATTCAAATTTACACACCAAACACTAAAGCGAGTGAAGATGAAATAGAAGAATTCTATCAACTTCTTTAATCTGTAATGGATCAAACATGCAATCAAGATTTATTGATCATTACCAGTGTTTGGAATGCAAAGGTTGGAAAAAAAGAGGAAGGATCAGTAGTTGGAAAATACGGCCTTGGCCATAGAAATGATGCTGGAGAACGCATGATAGAATTCTGCAAAACCAATGATTTCTTCATTTCAAATACCTTCTTTAGACAGCATTAAGAGATAACTATACACATGGACCTCACCAGATGGAATACACAGAATTCAAACCGATTACATCTGTGGAAAGAGATGGTGTGTGGAAAGAGATGGTGGAAAAGCTCCATATCGCTAGCCAAAACAAGGCCAGGTGCAGGTTGTGGAACAGACCATCAATTGTTCACATGCAAATTCAGACTGAAGCTGAAGAAAATGAAAACAAGTCCACAAGAGCCAAAATATGACCTTGAATATATCCCACCTGAATTTGGAGATCATCTGAAGAACAGATTTGATACATTAAACATTATAACTGAATACCGAAGAACAACATACAGGAAGAAAGCAAAAAGTCATTAAGACAAAAAAAGGAAAATATCTAAATAGATGTCAGAAGAGCACTGAAACTTGCTCTCCAGTGTAGAGACGCTAAAGCAAATGAAACAAATGAGTAGGTACAATAGCTGACCTGAAAATTTCAAAGGTGAGCTCCAGAAGACAAAGTCAAATATTACAATGAAATGTGCAAAGATCTGGAGTCAGGAAACCAAAAGGGAAGAACACGCTCAGCATTTCTCAAGCTGAGGCAACTGACCAAAAAAATGTAAGGCTTGATTTTCATTGTTGAAGGATTATCTGGGCAAATTATTGAATGATATAGAAATCATCAAAAGAAAATGCAAAGAACACACAGAGTCACTATACTAAAAGGAAATGGTTGAGGTTCAGCCACTTCAAGAGGTAGCATATGATCAAGAGCCAATGATTCTGAAGGAAGAGGGCCAAGGTGCATTGAAGGAATTGGCAATGAACAAAGCACCAGAAATTGATAGACTAAAAATTGAAATCTTCCAAGAAATTGAGGGGCACTGAAGGCACTCAAGATTCTTGGTGAGTGCCTTCAGTGCACCTCAATTTCTTGTGATTTGTTCATTGCCAATTCCTTCAATGCACCAGATTGATGGTTCAAACCCACTAGTCACTCCTCAGAAACCCTATACATGGTTGCTATGAATCTAACTGGACAGTACTGAACAGCAGTAGCAGCACTAATACTAGTGCAATTATTACTATTACTTCCAACACCACCATGATATATACAGCTTGAAAGAGACCTGGCCAGAAAACAGGTTTCCTTCTAAAGATGGTTGTCGTTGTTAAGTGCCATCGAGTTAATTCCAACTCATAACAACACTATATAAAGTTTCTGAGGTACAGCTGGTGAGTTTGAACTACTACCCTGCAGTTCAAAGTGACTGTGTGGTCTAGCGCTTATCTTTTAGTGCCACACCAGACCTCTTTTAAAAGTTACTGGACACGTCATTATTTGAATAAAAGTAGTGTTCATAGAACAAATGTAAACAACAACAAACCTCTTTATATTTTTAATTGAAATTTCCACTACCATTGTATTATGTGGAGAAAAAAATGCCATAGAAAATTCAGGTAATTGCTATCACATGACCTTATTAGTTTTAAGAATGCACTCACTAACTTTATAGAAATAAACTACTAAGTGTCTATAATTACTGTAGACATCATCCATTTGGGTGAATGCATTTCACAGTTCAAAATTATGTCCTCCAGAAATGGGTGCCCTTAAGAACATAATAGGGGAGTGTTAACATTCAGAGCCCAGAGCATTGAATCTATTCCTGCCACCAATATTTGTGGCCCCTCAACAAGTCATACTCTATAAATGAAAGACTTGTTGTTATTATGTGCTGTTGAGTCGATTCTGACTCATAGCAGTCCTGTACAAGGTTTCCAAGGAGTAGCTGGTGAGTTTGAACTGCCAACCTTGTGGTTCAAAACAACCTTGTGATCCAGGGCTTTATCCCACAGTGCCACACTGGGACTCCAAAGTAAAGACTGGATAACTATTGCTAATTCCTTTCCAGGACCAAAATTCCTAATCTTCACTAATTTCTATATGTGCCAGATAAAATATTCTACAACCTTATTAAATAATACCAGTAATATCCAAGTTCACAAGTTCTGTAAAAGAAAACTGAATCCTGTCCCTCCAATTTTTTTCAGTGATTGTACTGATACAGATCTTATATATATTATTTATCTTACATATATTCAATAAATAGCTTTGAGATATCTGAAATGGATAGGAATGATTTATAGAATATGCTGAATGTCGGTGAAATGATTATAAAACTTATCTAGTGTATCCCTTTAATTATCACATATCAGGCATTATTTTGGTTTTCAAAGAGTTATTTCCCATGGCATTCATAAAACTTGAAGGTAAAAACTCATCTCTTAAACACAAAAAGAAACATAAAACAAAAATTATGAGACAGTTTGAAAGAATAAATATTCTAAAACATTTTTAGTCAGCTGTGAATTTTAAGATGAAGGAGTCACAGTCTACAAATTGCAGAATATACTCATTTTTGCTTATTGGTACAACATACTAAACCTATCAAGAACAATTAACGATCTGCAGCAAAGGGACATGAAGAGCCAAAAGCCCTCTAATTTCAACTAGACCAACTAAACTTGAGGGGGGAAATGAAAACAATTCAATCCTTCATGTCTAGTAATGAGCTTTTTTAACAACCAGCTTTTTTTTTTTTTTTAATTTTTATTGCAAATTATGTGATAGTTTACATGGGAGAACATTAGCTTTATATTCATCCTATCATATATCATTTCATGGCCATGATTACAACCCCCTCCATGCATCATCAAACAATCAAAGGGTACACCCCGCAAGCCTACCCCTCTTTTGTCAGCACACAGCCCCTCTCCCTCTCTGGGTCCAGAGCCCCCAGCCGCTCTATCTCTCCATGTCATCATCTCTGCCTCTATCTCTGGCATCACTGCTTCTCTGGGTGGGGTCCCGCACTCTGTTCTTCTCCCTTGATGGTCCCAGAGACCTCTGCTCCTAGACTGCACAGTCAAACCCCTCTGTTTGCTACAAAACATCTACCTTTACATTTCCAACCCTCACAGTCAATCCTGATAGCAAATATTCACCACTGTACCACAAGAGTCTTAGCCCCATTTCCTTTGTCAGCCCCACCCAAACAGATTGGATACCACTCAGTGGAGATTTTACCTTCCTCTGTGCCCTCTGGATCTAGGCTCCTTCTTTTTTTTTTTTTTTTTTTATTGTTTGTAGAAAAGTTATATATATATATATATATATTTAATGTTTTTATTTTGCATTGAGTGAAAGTTTACAGGGCACATCATCAGCTTCACATTCAACCATTCATATAGCTTGTTTCATTACATTGATTATTATTCCCTCCGTATACCATCAGTTTACAGTGTTTCTCTCTATCCTCTTTAGCTTTTTTTTTTTTTGGATGGGGGGGGACTTGCTTTTTTGGAATTTACAGTCTCGGCTTTTAGGGAAGGTTTTTACATTTGTCTGTGGATATCCAGGGCTCATGTATGAGATTACTAACAAGCATTACTGAATAATCAGATGAGGGACAGTTTGCTTTGTCTACTAGAGTCTGATCCTCAGAGCCTATGGTTTGGATGGTCAACAATGCTTGGGCCCTCAGGGGCTTGGCCTCCTGACTGGGTCTGCACTGTCTGCATCTGAATCCTCCTTATTTATTGATTGCTTAAGGGACGCTGCCTGTCTTAGGTGGTCAGTGCGAATTCTCTAGGCTCCTTCTTGAAAGCCAGTCCTTTCTTGCCTTTGTAGCTTCCCCATTTGGGTAGCCAAGTATAAGTTGCCCATTCCTGTCTACCCTGTGTACTTGTTGTTGTTATGTGCCATCGAGTCGGTTCCGACCCATAGCGACCCTGTATAGGGTTTCCGAGGGTGTAAATCTTTACGGGAGTAGAAAGCCTCATCTTTCTCCCGCAGAGCAGCTGGTAGTTTCGAACCACTGACCTTAGGTTCGCAGCCCGATTCGTAACCACTACGCTACCAGAGCTCCTTACCCTGTGTACTTAGGGGGTGGGAATGATCCTCGCTGTAAAGATTTGTTCTTGAGCTATTGCATCCATAGGTGTAGGTCAAGTTCATCTAATTGTATCAGTTTACTCTTTGTTTCCTCTTCTTTCTTTTTCTAGTCGAGTTCTGATCATCCATCACTGAAGCCAGGTCAAGTGGGTATTATCTACAAGTGTGGGTGTTCTTGTGCATATCCCTTCACTTCTTACAAGCTGGTAAGATGCTTCATTCTCTACTCTAGTCCTCTATGGCTATGGCTATATCATTATCTCTAGGCCCAGGAGTCCCCAGGTCTTGCCATACCGCTGTCCAACCAGGTCTCAACCTGGGTTCACAGAAGTCTATTGAATATGGTCGGACTTAGCTCACAACTTCTTTGCTGTTTTTCCCTCACTTCCCCTTATTGGTGACCAACATGGCCACTGGTCAGACCACATGCCTGCTCGTGTATTCCCCTTGAGTCTTAGTCTTAGAAGGGGGTTTGCCCTAAGGGGACCTGACCACTTGCATTGATGGCTCCTGGGAGAGCAACTTGCTTGTTCTTGTAGTAGTCAGTCAGACTGTTGTTATTGTTTTTTATTTTTCCTATCGGTCTTTCTTTCAGGAAGTATCTTCTGTTCTTCTAGCTGCTCCAGGCTGGTCTGCTTGTCCTTTCAAGTGGAGATTTCCCACCTCAGAATATTCTGGATTGGGTTCAGGATT
The DNA here is from genome assembly GCF_000296735.1 of Chrysochloris asiatica. Classification (NCBI taxonomy): domain Eukaryota; kingdom Metazoa; phylum Chordata; class Mammalia; order Afrosoricida; family Chrysochloridae; genus Chrysochloris; species Chrysochloris asiatica. The sequence goes on along the minus strand of NW_006408613.1, from coordinate 3,370,997 downwards.
CCACCTATGGTCTTATGCAATGCAAAGGCTCTGCAGGAAGATTTTGTAAGTTCAAGCCCAATTTTAGGTATTCTAGTAAATTATAAGGAGCTCTGGTAGCATAGCGGTTATAAATCGGGCTGCTATCCTAAGGGTCAGCAATTCGAAACTACCAGCTATTTCACGGGAGAAAGATGAGGCTTTCTGCTCCCATAAAGATTTACAGCCTCGGAAACCCTGTACAGGATCGCTATGAGTCAGAACCGATTCCACGGCACGTAACAACAACAGTCAGTTATAGGCTGAAGATGGACTTAACAAAATTTCCATGGTGATGTTTCTGGCTATTCCTATCTCTTCCCCTCAAGTGTCTAATTTACAATGGTATGAAAGGGAAACCAACATTCAAAAGACAACCAAGCATCTTAACATTATTTCCCCTCTCTTATCCATTCAAATCATGCCTCAGTCCCTTTATCTCAGAGCCCTGTACACAACCAGCTAATTTAATTGATAAAGAAAGCAATGTTCACTGAAACCTATGTGCTCTTTTGAGATTTTTATCTAAGAAATGCTGAAGGTGACATGTATTAATGTGTCAAGGAAATAATTAAAACTCTCATTAAGAGTACCACCTGTGGAGCCTGCACTAGGGTAACTGTTAAGCTACTGCTGACTTAAAACTCTGCCAGGCTTGGCTGTTAACAGTGCACAGCAGTCCTCTGTACATTATCAAAGCACCATTGGTTGTGGATGTGAAAAACACCTCTTTATCCCTAAGCTACTTTTATATAAGAATGCTTTTAACCACCAGAGGATATTGGAGCAAGCTGGGGTAACTTCCCCAGAGAAATTTTCCTTAATCTTGAAGGCCTAGGACAGAAGTACAGAAACTGACCAGTGCTTTTGTAAGCATCCAGTGTCCCCAAATTGCATAAAGAGCTAGACATAGAAAGTTTTATACAAGCCAAAAAGAGCTCACATTCTTAGTGCAAAGGTAACATACACCTCAGATACAAATAGTTTAATATAATGTTAAGGAATATTGTACCGACAATATTTATTATTCTAACAAATAGGTTGACTACCTTCTTTACTAACACCTTGGACCAAACCAACAGGAATCTGGAAGATTCCTGTAACTGTCTTACACAGTCCTCCTACTTCCATACTTGCATCCCATCCCCCATTCCAGACAAATCTTTTCAGCTCAGATGGGGCCATTTTGTTACTCAAAAACCATCCAATGAGTCCATTGGGCTTGGAACAAGAGTCCAAGTCTTTGCAAAAGTTTTCACTCTTGCCACCCTCAACAGCAGTTGTTATCTCTGAGCTATTCCACACCAACTCCTGCCCATAATTACTCCCCTCCAGCTACAGTGATATCTTGCTTTACTGGAGTAAACACATGAGATATTCTCCCACCTTAGAGGCTTTGCTCTTGTAGTTTGTCTTTCTAGAACACTATTGCTTAGGCATCCACAGGTTTCTTTCCCACCTCCTTTAGGTCTTTTCTCAAATGGCCCCTCACATCACACTGTGTTCTGCCTACCTTATTTAAAATTGTATCCCAATTTATTCTATTTTAAACTTATTTAATTGTTTTTCTTCAGTAGAATGCAAGTTCCATTGAGTTTGAAATCTTTGCTGCTTTTTATTTATGTAAGACATCCTACCTACCATGTACAGAGATCACTGCTGGATACATATTGTTGTTAAGTGCCATTGAGTCACTTCCAACTCATAGCGACCCTGTATAGGGTTTTCGAGGAGTGGTTGGTGGGTTTGAACCAATAACCTTGTGGCTAACAGTATAGTGCTTATCCTATAGTGACACATATTAGTACTCACAAACATTCCTTAAATGAATGAGTTATTAATTCCCTATATATGTTGCTAAATGCTCTAACAACCTTTTCTCCTTTAGTCCTCAAAACATAATTAACATAATGCCCAGGAGTTTGAAGAGGTGGAAACAATAATAGTTGTATCCAGCCCATCTGACTCTGAAAGACATGCTCTTCATTAATATTATATTCTGTCCATAAAACAATACAGAAACAGAACTATTTAAACAGTTGATAATAGGATACAAAAGGATCATAGATCTGAGAGATCACAATATATGCTTTAAAGCAGAGTTTGTGCAGGGCCATGGAAATGGTTAGAATTTGATTTAATGAAGAGGGGTGAATAGATATTGCATGGCATGTCAAAGTTGCTTAAAATTTCATTCTCTTTCTGGCACCTTAAGTAGAATAATAAAAATTTAAAACAAAAAACACCCCTCCCACAATTTCTAATACAAACCGTGCTCTTACTTTATTCTCCAGACACAAGATGAGTTTTAACACTACCAATCAATAAGCATTTATTGGACACTTAAAATTTGTGTAATACTATTGTTTCTAAGCTGCTGTCCCTGATCTACCATTAGTACTTGAAGCTTTTATTCAATTCATTGGAAGTATGAAGATCCCAGTAAGAAGAAATGGAAATTGGAAAAGACTAACTAGAGTTGTGTCCAGCTGTTTTCTAGAGGGGAGGGATAACAGGCTATTTACTGCACAACACTTCAGAAGCTTGCGCGGATAGATCTGTATTTGAAACCTAGTATTAATTGTGTAACGTCAAGTCAGGTTCTAATTCTTCTGAATTTCAGTCTCTTTACCTGAAGATAGCCACAGGGCTAGTAAGGGAATTGGAGCACTGGTGCAGCTAGAGGATAAGCACTTGACTGCTAACCATAAGGTTGGTGGGTTAAGCCCATCACTATTCTTTGAGAAAAAAGATGAGGCTTTTTGACTCCCATGAAGATTTTACAGCCTCAGAAACCCTATACAGGGTTGCTGAGAGTCAGATGCAACTTGACAGCACACAACAGAAACAGTTGGGGAATTAAATACATTTGAAACTATAGAGTGTCTGGTACATTGTAGGCTCTTTAGGGAAACAAATACCCTTTGGGTTTTGTTTGTTTGTTTGTTTCCAGTTAGCTTTTGGTTTTTTACCATCAATAGGGAAAGTGGCCTGGAAGCTTTCAGCTACAGAAGAGATCTCAACTTGCCCAGGAATGTACCATAATGAGCTAAAGGAAGTCTATACTCCTCTCTTTCTCAGCAATTTGTCAAACAGATTGACAAGAACATGGATTATGTACTAGTGAAATTATGCACAGAGAAGGTTTTGTTGCCCTGTTGGGGGAAGAGCTTCTCAAGCTGAATTTCTTACTTAATGGGCTTTAATGAGAGTTACCAGTAATTCTCTCTTATATCCTTTAGTGACTTTCATTTTTCTTCACTGGTCAAATTGCATGCTATTTGCCAAGCCTCAACCCTCAGTCAGTCCTTTTCTCTTTCCTTCACTTGGAAAATTCAAGAATTATCGAGGCTTCAACTCTCACCTAAGTTAAGAACCGCTCAATTTTTCTATAAATATTTAGCTATGTCCTTTTGTTATTCTATGCAATTTAGCTTATATTATCTCTTCCTATTTTCTCACTTCAACTCAGCAGAAGCAAAGTTTCCTTTCTTATATTTGTCAGTGCACACCATTATCTTCAGGTTGAGGTACTTGGAATTATTTTGACTCCTCATTTCTGTGCTTTTTATTTCTAAGAAGTTTCTTTGTGTTCAATCTAATATATCCACAAAGAATATAAATTTATTTGCAATATTTATCTTTTATTGTTTTACACACATACATACAAATGACGGGACATCACAAAATTCATTGGAAAATGTCATTTTCCACTTATTCTATTTTTCCATGAATGTTATGAAACCCCCTCATATAGGTGTCACATTTGCCAATTTATGATTTTACATGTACATTTTAACAACAGCAGTTTTCATAATCATATGCATCCATCCCCTGTATGTGCTGCCAAATTTCTATCACAAGTTTCTTAAACAGTGATTTTCCCTCTCTTCCTCATTCCCACCTCTGGTGAGCTCTAATAAAATGTGACCTCTTCTATGAAATATCTAGGATAGGCAAAAGTATAAATAGGTTCACATACAATTTATCCTTTTTGTAAAGTTGATTTTATCTCAAATTTTATCTTCATTATATCCCACCCCAAAATTCTTTACGTATCCAAACTTAGTTTCTTGTATTCAAATTAGATTATTTGCTCTTGGAGAGCTGGAACTGTTAGGAATGAGCACAGGGAAGGCTACAGTCAGTGGCGACAGGAGTCTAAAACATGGAGTCACAGGCTATAGAAAGTGGGTTGTTACAAAGGACTCTTAATAGGAACTAGTAGGATGAAGTAGGGTAAGAGATGAGATTTTAAAGTATAAAATTTAAAACATATCATGAGGAAAATATTAACAGCAAAACTTCAGGGCAAACTATAGGACACTGTTTTCTATTTGAGGTGCTAAAATGACACATAATGAGGTGTTTGAGAAAACAATAAAATTTTCTCTATTTTATTTCTCTTCTATCCCTATAATGTACCAGAAAGATACCTAAGATTTCTGAATATTACTTGAGTTTTTGAATCGTATTTTAATTCCTATAGACAGGTTATTAGGATCACATATACCATACATTTAAGAAATCTAAATTTGAATAGAAGGCATGATTTCCTTTGCTAACGTGAAATGATCTTCTTAAGAAACTGTTTCTTTTTAAACAACATGCAAAATGTTACATAAAAGTCTTTGAAGTCCATGTAATTGCATTTTATACCATTAAAAGACAAAGTGTGTGTTGTTTCCTAGTGATTAGATGCTTTTGTAAAAAATCAAGCTGCTAGGGGTACTCTTAGGAAAATTCTCAGCAAGGTAGTTCTAATACTTAACATGTCAAATGATTTTCCATTACAAGCAATTTGCTGTACCAAACATGAGGCTGATTTTTATCAGCTGTATTTTGCATGCCTGGTCTTAGCATAACAGGTTAACACACTGATTTAATACATACTTGACTATTAATAGTCAGGGACTGTATAAAAGTTACCTGGAACAATGAATGAGTCTAAATTACTTAGGACAATAAAAGGGAAACTGTACATCACTACTCGACTGGCAGTTGAATTCTGATCGTCCCACAAGGCTTTAAATTGACAATTAGCTAGGGACACCCAAGGCATTCTCAGAGTAGAGTTGCATTTTTTTGGCCTGAGAAACTTTGGAGCAGTTCAGATTATATGGGACACTCAAGAGTAAATTATTGAAACATTTTGTATGCTTTTTGGTTATGTGTATATATATATGTAAGGGTGTACTTAAACATACACATACACGGGGATATTTCTTGTTACACCAGGGTACTGTTTCGCTGGGGCAAGGGAACACTATTGTTGGTAATGGTGAAGGTAGGATATTACCTTTAAGAACAAAGGAGAACAACCATAACAGCATGCCTACTTCTAATTGGTTAATGAGAAAGAAAGCATCTTCATCCACCATGTATGTACCTTCCCAACTCTTACTGATCCTAGAGCTTTTAAAAAAAATTTAGAAGGCAGATATCAGTTCTCTAGCATCACAATGCGCTCTACTCACAACTGGGATGGTTTATATAAGGGGTCTATTTGCTAACAGGAGTCCTGGTGTGGACCTGTGGGTTAATGCGCCAGACTGCAAAGCCGTTTGAACTGCAACGTTGGTGGTTCAAGCTTACCAGCTGCTCCTCAGAAACCCTAAACAGGGTCGCTATGGGTGGGAACCGACTCGACAGCACTTAACAACAGCAACAACATTTGCTAACAAGTAGAGATGATAGGCATTGTGGTCTCTCTTTTTAGTCACTTCCTGGTTCCACTTGTTTCATATTTATAAAATGTACTTATAAATATCTGAGAACAAAATGAGATAATGAGTGCAAGGTGCCAGTTGTGGGGAAATATATCTTAAGTGTCAAAAGGATCCTTTTATAAATGCAATCCTCTTTCACATGACTGAGAAGTTTTTATTATATCTTTGTCATATGCTCAAGTGTTTTTCAAAACACAAGACTAACTATTCATCTGTGGGTGGACATAAGGTTGTTTCCTTTGTCCATTAACAGAAGATTGTTGTTGCTTACTACCGTCTCTGGTAGCGTAGTGGTTACGAATCGGGCTGCGAACCTTAAGGTCGGCGGTTCGAAACTACCAGCTGCTCCGCGGGAGAAAGATGAGGCTTTCTACTCCCGTAAAGATTTACACCCTCGGAAACCCTGTACAGGGTCGCTATGGGTCGGAACCGACTCGATGGCACTTAACAACAACAACAACTACCGTCTAGTTGGAACCAACTCATAACGATCTTGTATAGGGTGTTCAGAGAGGCTGGTGAATTTGAACTGCCAAACTTGTGGTTGAAGCTGACCTTGTGGTTGAGTGCTTATCCAACAGTGCCACACCAGGACTCCAAGAGAGGTTTGGTGGTTATGGTGTACCGTGGAGTCGGTTCTGACTCAGTGACACTGCATAGGGTTTCAAAGACTGTAAATATTTATAGGAGCAGAAAGCCTCATCTTTCTCCTGCGGAAAGTAGATAGTTTCGAACTGCTGACCTTGAGGTTAGAAGCCAGAATCATAACTACTACGAAATATAGTACAGCCATACGTTGGATTTATTATTCAGCTGTACGAAGAAATGGTTCAAGCTCACTGGCTGCTCCTCAGAAAATCTATACAGGGGTGCTAAGGATCGGAACCAACTCGATGGCACTTAACAATATATACCAAGATATATATTTCAATAATTTCTACAGGCATAATTCAGTGACATTGATGACATTTTTCAAGTTGTACAACCATTCTTCCTTTTTAAATTGTTCCTCCCCAAATAATGTAAACTCACTTTTCCCCCAAGTTTGCTATCTAATAATCTAATATTTCAAATTTCTATTGTCAATTTCATCCCATACAATTTTTTTCTTAAAAAAAAAAGTACGATATTCAAGGCAGACTTTTCTTATTAGTTAAGAAAAACTATTCTTTGATGGTAAGACGATTCCAGGGGGTATTTTTGGTTTAAGGTTTAAAGATTATCTCAGGACAATAGTTTCAGGGATTTATCCAGCTTCCGTGGCTCTAGAAGTCAAGTACACATGAATTTGAAATTATCTTTATTTTCCCCTTTTTAACAGTATTCTTCTTAGAATCTTTGATCAAAATGTTCAGTAATGGTAACGAGGCACCACCCAGTTCTGGTCTCAGGGTAAAGAAGGCAATTAGCCACACATTTCATATTCTCCTCTTATTCCTGACTCATCTTCTTTCACTGTAGCTTTAGGCAACTAGAGACCAGTTGTTATACTTTGGATAATTACTTGCAAGCTTTTAAGATCCTAGACACTACACAATGAACTAGACATTACACAATGAAGGTAGAACTGAAGCACTAAATATGAGATCAGTGTTTCTAATGTCTCATGAAACCATAACCCCAAACCTCCAAATAAAGAAAAAAAACCACATTAGGTATTTAGTTATATATAAGTGGTCCAGCAACTACTCCTCTGTCTTTCTTTCTTGCCTTCCTTTCTTCCTTCTAGTCTTCCTTCCTCTCCTCCAATCATTCCTCTCCTTTTTATTCCTTCTTTCATCCCTCCCTTCTTTCTTTATTTTTTGTTCTCTTTTTTTTTCTGTTGTAAAAATATCACATACAACATTTTTCAATTCAATTTTTCACAAAACTACAACTTATGTCAACACCATTAATTAACTGTTCAATGTGAACTTTCCATAACCATGGCTAATTTTAAAAAATATATCACCAAGTCTTTTCTCCTAGTCTGTCTTATTCTGGAAGTTCCACCAAAACCTGATTATCATGGGTAATCTTGCTTTTCTTTGTAATACCAGTGGCATATATTCCAGCATCAAAACAATATGCCAGGCTACCACAAGAATAAGCAAGTTGTTCACTGGGAAGTCATCAAGGTAAGCAATCAAGTTCCTTCAGGACAAATCCTCCTCTAAAAGTAAAACCCAAAGGGAACACATAAGCAGGCATGTAAGCTTGCTGGCAACTACTTTGGTCTACTGGTGAGTGGAAGAGGGGGAAACGCAGCAATGAAGAAATGGGCTGAGTTCAACCATATTCCACAGACTCGCATTGACCTGGAGATGAGAGAGAGAAGAGGAAGGGCTGGTTGGTCTAAAGTGTGATGAGACCTGGAGACACCTGAGCCCACGGACAAGGACATAGCCACGGAGGGCTAGAGCTGAGAATGAAGCATCCAGCTAATATGAAGGGAGGGGAGATACATGAGAACACCCAAACTTGCAGATATTATCCATTGGACTTAGCCTCAATGGCTTGATAATCAGAACTTGACTAGGGGAAGATTTTAAAAAAAGAATACATTTTTTTGATAAGGAAATGAGGGTAAATTGCTACAATTTGATGAACTTTACCTATACTCATGGATATAGTAGCTCAGAATACCAACAGAGAAGGAAGGAGTCTTCACACGAAGTACCAATGCTATCCCCTCTGTATACAGGGTACCTAGAGGTGGACAACTTAGACATTGGCTACCTAAAATGAGGGCATGATAAAGGCATGAAGTGACTGGCTTACAAGGTTTCAAGAGGGAGTTTAGTTTAAGAGTTGGGGGTGGGGGGGGGCGTGTAGGAAAGAATCCCCACTGAATAGTTTTCATCTTGTCTAGATGGGTCTGGTAAAAAGAGATGGGATAAAATTCTTGATTGAATAGTGAGTAATTGTTATCATGACTAATTGTGACTGTCACAACTGTAAAAGTAGAAGTTTTGTAACAAAAATGGGGGAGTAGTTAATCTGAAACAGAGGACCCTAGAACCACCAAGGATAGAAGAGCACAAGCGGAATGTGGGATCTTATCCAGAGAAGCAGCTACACTAGAAACAGAGGAAGAGATGGGGACATGGAGAGAGGGAGCAGCTGAGGACTCTAGATTCATGGAAAGCGAGGGACTAAGAGCTGGCAGCCAGGAGCCAGACTTGCAGAATGTGTTCTTTGGTGGTTTAAATTATTAATATGCCTGAGTGTTGTTGTTTTTTTAAAGAGCTAAAATGAATACAGAGAAATACTTTTAACTGATGGTACATTGAGGGGATTATAATTATTGTCATGAAATAAACTATCTGATTTGTTGAATGTAAAACTGATGATATATGCTGTAAACTTTCACTCAACTCACAATAAAAGAAAAAAAAAAAGCAATATCCCACCACATCTGTTTTGTCTGTGGTTGTACCACAGTTCATTTAATTCAAGTCTAAATCAGACAACCAAATGAATTACATAAAACAAAATGACATTCTAGAATTGGATCTACTTTTTCTTCACATTTTAGTCTAAAACATTGACAAGCAAGCTAAATTTTACTCAACAGAGTCTTTTTATGATCTAAAACAAAATAATGATAAATGAGTCGACATTTATATATATTTGTGGTGCTGTAGGATAAGCACTGAATTGCAAAGTCATTTGAACTGTAAGATCGGTGGATTAAGCTCATGAGTTACTCCTTGGAAACCCTATAAAGGATCACTGTGCATAGGGGCCAACTGGATGGCACTTAATAACAACAACAATTATGTTCTAGAGCATAATTAATAACAACAATTACCGAGAGCATAACAGTGAACAAAACAAAATATTTTCTCTACTAGAGCTAACATTCCAATGGAAAATATAGAAAATAACCAGATACATATATTTGCTTAGTGTGTATGTGTGTTTGTGTGTATGCCAGAACGATGATTTCTATGGTGGCGATGGTTATGTGCTGTGGGATCAGTTCTGATTCATAACAACTGTATACGGTTTCCGAGGCTTTAAATCTTTATTGGTGCAGAAAGCCTCATCTTTTTCCCTTAGAGTGGCTGATAAGTTCAAACTGCTGACCTTGCAGTTAGCATTTCAGCTCATAATCTACTACACTACCACAAATCCTTGATAATTTCTATAAAGGTAATTAAATCAGAATGCTAACTGAAAGGTGAGAGATTCAGATAACTCGGTGGATAGGCCTGTTGATCTACTTTCAAAAAAATCACTTCTGGTCTGACACACCTGGGGTGTCCATGAGTCAGAATTAACTGTATGACAGCTAGACCATATGAATGTAGGCAGGAAGAGTATTGAGTACAAATACCATGTGCATACTAACATATTACTCTGAGCAAAAACTAGAAGGTCTGCATGGCCATGGTCAAATGATATGGGAAGAAAATTGGTAGGACATGAGATTTGAGAGGTTATAGCAATTGAAAGATATAGGGTCATGTAGGACATATTTGGTAGAAAGCATTAGCCCTCCTTCAAAGATTTATGCTTGTTTTCCATAGTCTGTATTTGATTCTGGAAAGTAGCTTCTCAGTTATAGACCGCATTTTGCAACTTCCATTGCTGCTTCTGGAGTCCTGGTGTGGGGCTGTGGGTTAATGTGCTGGAATGTCAAATTGGTTTGAACTGCAAGGTCAGTGTTCAAGCTTGTTCACCAGCTGCTCCTTGGAAACCCTAGACGGGGTCACTATGGGCCAGAATCAACTTGACTGCACTTAACAACAACAACAAATTGCCATTCCTAGTGTGGTGTTGTATGATAAACACTGGACTCTGGGAGGAGGTGGGGCTGGATGTCGGATAGGGTAGAGGTGCAGTAAAGATATCCATAAGCAATACCACAGAATACCAGACAAAGTGGGTTTAGGGGAGAGTTCTAAAACTCTGAAACACATAGGTTGTTGTTGTTGTTAAGTGCCATCGACTCAATACCAACCCATAGCGACTTTATGTACAGCTGAACGAAACACTGCCCAATTCTTGGCCAAACTCACTACTGTTGCCATGCTTGAGTCCATCGATGCTGCCACTTGGCTAATCCATTTCATAGGGTGTCTTCCTCTTTTTCTCTGAC
>NW_006408613.1:3357618-3359464 GCF_000296735.1 Chrysochloris asiatica | reverse complement strand
ACATTTTTCTTCATATAACCCAGCTTCTCGGATTATTTGCTCAGCACACAGGTTGAATAAGTACAGTGAGAAAATACAACCTTGTTGCACACCTGTCTTAATTTTAAACCATTCAGTGTTCCCATGTTCTGTTCAAACAACTGCCTGTTGGTCCATGTACAGATTCCTTATGAGCACAATTAAATGTTCTGTAATACTCATACTTTGCAATGTTGTCCATAGCCTGTCATGATCCACACAATCAAAAGCCTTTGCATAGACAATAAAGCACAGGTAAACATCTTCCTGATATTTTCTGCTTTCAGCCAAGATACATTGGACATCAGCAATGATAGCCCTCATTCCACAGCCTTTTCTGAATCTGGCTTGAACCTCTGGAAGTTCTCTGTCAATGTATGCTTGCAGCCATTTTTTTATTACCTTTTGTGAAACTTTACTCACGTGGGATATCAAAGCGATTGTCCGATGATTTCTGCATCATTCCCTTGGGTCACCTCTCTTTGGAATGTGCACAAATACAGATCTTTTCCAATCAGTCATCCAGAAAGTCGTCCTCCAAATACATAGGAATAATTTAAACATTTGAAGCCTTATAGCTAGTGGAACTTGTAGTGGAAGTAACAAATATCATACTTTAGAATCTGCTGGACTCAGTGGCCCAGAGCCAGCAACTTTGGTGAGACTAAATGGCCAGACTAAGTGGGGGAGCAGACCCACCACAGAGTAATGCCACAGCAATGTCGGAGCAAAGGTGGACAATATACTTGTTGGTTTTGCTTTGTTCTGATTTTTTCTTTGTATCTGTTCATTGGCCCCTCAGTGTCTGTGCATCTCTATTCTGGTAACTAGACGGGGTACCTGAGCAATTGGACACCCCCACCCCACCACTGATGGGTTCTTCTGTCACACATGCACACAAATATCCTCAGCAATTAAAATGGCCACACCTTGACCTGAACAATTTATTAATAGGGAAAGTCCAAAAAAAGAGGGCATGGAGAGATAGACAATTTAAAAACAAAACAGGCAGAAAATTAAATCCTGAGGAATAGCATAACAACCAATAGTGGCATCCTGAAATATATCAGGAAGCCTTGAAGGCAAGAAGCTGAAAGAGGACATTAAAGTCACACTCATATTAGGCTACAGGTTTGTTTTGTTTTTTTCTTCTTCTTCTCTCTCTCCTTTCCTTTTTCCATGATTATAGACTATAGTATACAATTGGGTTTTTGTTTGTTTGTTTTATTTTGTTTTTGTTTTTTTTCCTTGTTTTTTTGCTGTTGCTATTAATTTTTTGTTATTGTTGTTGTTGTTCTGTTGTATTTTGTTTTTGTTCCCCCTTTTACCTATAAGGGGATCTTTCTCTCCCTATATTACCCAAGAAGAGACAGGAATTGCTGCCATATAGTCAAGATACAATCACACCCTATAAAGCCCCACAATCTAGGCAAGAACCAGTACAAACTGCCAAACACCAGGGATGCAGACAACACCTGTGAAAGTTACTCTGAGTTAATCAATAAGAAGAGTGAAAAGGGAAGCCCACCTCCTGATTACATATACCTGGAAGCAATCAGAAAGCATAAAAAATACCAAAACACAAACTCAATTAAGTATTATGGCTACAGATAAACATGTTCAAGAATCAAAAACAGATGATTATATCAGCATATATCCAGAAACAAGATAAAATGTCTGAGACAAATGACCTAGAGGTAGACCTGGACTACATTCTGGAAGGAGGTCAGGTCTTGGAAATGCCTGAGAAGGAACTCAGAAAATCATTATAAAATGTTTTAAAACACTTTACAATGGAGTTGAGAAAAATAGGAAGCAGTGGGGAAAG
>NW_006408613.1:3348961-3356028 GCF_000296735.1 Chrysochloris asiatica | reverse complement strand
TAATAGATTTGAAGAAAGAAAAAGATGAATCTACAATAATAGTGGGTGATTTTAATACACCGCTTTCAAAAATGGATAGAACAACCAGAAAGAAACTTGATAAAGACACAGAGGAAGTAAACAACACAATCAGCCAACTGGACCTCATAGATGTGTACAAATAATTCAACTCAACAACAGTACAATAAATATTCTATTCCATTGCACATGGAACATTCTCCAGAATAGACCATGTGTTAGGCTACAAAACAAACCTCCATAAATTTACAAATATCAAAATACTACAAAGCATCTTCTCAGACCACAATGTTATAAATTATAAATCAACATAGGAAGACCAAGGAAATAAAGTCAAATACATGGAACCTGAATAACACCCTGCTGAAAAGTGACTGGGTAGTAGTAGAAATAAAACATGAACTCACAAAGTTCCTAGAAACAAACGAGAACAAAAACAAAACATACCAAAATCTTTGGGATACGGCAAAAGTGGCGCACACTTCTAAAAAGAAGAAAGAACCAAACTTAACACATTAATTCAGCATCTACAACAATTAGAAACAGACAAACAGAGGGAGCCTAAAGCCACCAAAGAAAATAAATAATAAAGATTAGAGAAGAAATTAATGATAAAGAAAACAGAAAAAAATATAGAAAGAATCAATAGGACAAGAAGCTGGTTCTTTGAAAGGATTAACAACATTGACAGACCATTGGCAAACCTAACAAAAGAAAAGAGGGAGAAGACACAACTCGCATTAGAAACCACATGGGTGATGTCACAACGGAACCAATGGAAATCAAAAGGATAATAACAGAATACTATTAAAAGTTGTACTCCAACAAATTTGAAAACTTAGAAGAGATGGATACATTTTTAGGAAAACATGACCAACCTAAACTTATACACAGTGAAGTAGAAAACCTGAACAGATCTATAACAAAAGAAGAAATTGATCAGGTCATCAAAAAACTCCCAAACAAAAGAAGAATAGGCCCAGATGGCTTCACTGGTGAGTTCTACCAAACATTCAGGGTAGAGCTGTCACCAATTCTACTCAAATTATTCCAGAATATAGAGGAGGATGGAAAACATCCTAATACTTGTTATGAAGCAAGCATAACCCTCATACCAAAATCAGAGAAGGACGTTGTTAAGAATGAAAATTATAGACCAATATCCCTCATGAACATAGATGCAAAAATTCTCAACAAAATCCTAGCCAACTGAATCCAGGAGTGCATCAAAAAGATAATACAACACGATCAAGTGGGATTCATATCAGGGGTGCAAGGATAGCATTCAAATTGGTAAAGAGGAAGTAAAACTCTCTGTTTTAGACGATATGATCCTATACATAGAAAACCCAAAAGACTCAGTAAAAAAGGTACTAGACTTCATTGGAAGACTCAGCCAAGTGGCAGGGTATAAGCTCAACATACAAAAATGAGTTGGACTCCTCTACACATACAACAACAGTGTTTAAAAAGACATTAGGAAAGCAATGCCATTTATAACAGCCATCAAAAGGATAGAATATCTGGGAATAAATGTAACCAGAGAGACAAAGGACCTATACAAAGAAAACTACAAAACACTACTACTAGGAACCAAAAGAGACCTGCAAAAATGGAAGAACGTACCATGCTCCTGGATAGAAAGACTGAACATTGTGAAAATGTCAACACTGCCCAAAGCAATTTACACATATAATACAATCCCAATCCAGATTCCAGCAACATTCTTTATATGGAAAGGAAAGGGTCCCAGGATAAGCAAAGCACTGCTTACGAAGAAGAATAAGGTTGGAAACCTCTCACTTCCCAATTTCAAACTTTATTACATGGCTACAGTGGTCAATACAGCTTGGTACTGATACAATTAAAGATATATAGATCAATGGAACAGAACTGAGAATCCAGAAATTAACACATCCACAGGCAGCCAAATGATTTTCAACAAAGTGCCTAAATATATCGCATGGAGAGGTGATAGTCTCTTCAACAGATGGTGCTGGCAGAACTGGAAAGCGATATACAAAAGTTTGAAACAAGACCTTTACCTCACACCTTAGATAAAAACCATCTCAGCATGGATTAAAGACCTAAGTGTTAACCCCAGAATTGTGAATGCCATCAATAAAAAAATAGGGACAAATGTGAGGGCTCTAATTCAGGGCATACACAGACTACCAAACATTTTGAAAACTACACAAACAAAAGGAGACAAAGTAGAGGATTTGGACAAAGTAAAAATTAAAACTTATGTTCATCAAAAGACTTCACCAAAGGAGTAAAAAGGGAGCCCACAGAATGGGAAAAAAATCTTTTGTAATGACCCATCAGACAAAAGACCCATTTCTAAAATATATAGGAAACAACAACACTTCTACAAGGAAAAGACAAATAACCCAATTAAAAAATGGGCACAGGACATGAATAGACACATCACCAAGGAGGAGATCTGGGCAGCCAACAGACATATGAAGAAATGTTCATGATCACTAGCCATTGTTTTTATTGTTAGGTGTCATTGAGTTGGTACCAACTCATAGTGACCCTATGCATAGCAGAATGAAACACTGCCTGATCCTCGGCCAACCTCACTACTGTTGCCACGCTTGAGTTCATTGATGCTGCCACTTGGCCAATTCACTCGTTGGGGGTCTTCCACTTTTTCTCTGACCTTACCAAACATGATATCCTTCTCCAGCAACTGGTCCCTTCTGTGCCCAACGTATGAGAGACGAAGCCTGGCCATTCTAGCCTCCAAGGAGCACTCTGGCTGCCCTTCTTCTTAAATGGATCTATTGGTTTTTTTGGCAGCCCATGGTACTTTCAATATACTCCTCCAACAACACAACTCAAAAACATCAGAGAGATACAAATCAAAACAACAATGAGATATCATCTCACACCAGCAATAACAACAAAGATCAAAAAAGTAGAAAACAATAAATGCTGGTGAGGATGTGGAGGAACTGGAATGCTCCTGCATTGCTGGTAGGATTGCAAAATTGTCCAACAACTCTGGAAAGCAATATGGTGCTTCCTCAGAAGGTTGGAAATAGAAATATCTTATGATCTAGCAATTCCTCTACTTGGTATTTACCCACAAGAAATACAAGCCATAACACAAGTAAATATATGCACACCAGTGTTCATAGCAACACTATTTACAATAGCAAAAAGATGGAGACAGCCTAAGTGCACAACAATGGAAGAATGGATAAATAAACTGTGGTACATACACACAACGGAATATTATGCTAACTTGAAGAACAGCAAGGAAGCTACAATCCACTGCATAGCATGGATGAATTTTGAGGACATTATGTTGAGTGAAATAAGTCAGTCACAAAAGGAGAAATACTACATAGGACCACTATTGTAAAAGACTAACAAAAAGAACCTATACCAAAGTGGGAGTGATTATTTGCTGGGTACCAGGATGTGGGAGAAAGGTGTGGGGAAGCGGGGGATGGTGGAGTACAGCATAGGGAATAGACACAGGATAGTTTGGGTGCCAGGGAGGGGGCAATACATAAGAAAGGAAAGGGGAATGGAAGATCAAGGCGAATGGGAAAATAATTAGGCAGGTTTGCATGGGCTAAGTGGGACAGAGGTATAGAATGATGTATGCACAACCTTGGAACAATAGGGTTCTGGGATACAGGGATTGAGAAATGGTTGGAATGGACAAAGGGGGCGGGGGAATTGATGTTAAGATGCTTGGCTGTCTTTTGAATCTTGGTTTCCCTGGCATACCATTATAAAATAGACACTTGAGGGGGAGGGAAAGGAAAAGCTAGAAATTTAACCATAGAAAGCTTGTAAGTCTGTCTTCTGCCTACAACTAATTGGAATACCTAAAATGGGGCTACAACATGCCCAGTGAAGGAGGCTTCCTGTGGAGCCTCTGCATTACATAAGACCATAGGTAGAATCCTGAACCCCATCCTGAATCTTCTTAGGTGAGGAATTTCCACTTGAAAGGACAAGCAGACAAGCCTGGAGTGGCTAGAAGAACAGAAGATACTTCCTGAAAGAAAGATCTACAGGAAAAACACAAAACCAAAATGGTAGTCCGACTGGTTACTCCAAGAATAAGCAAATTGCTCATCTAGGAGACATCAAGGCAAGTGGTCGGGTCCCCTCTGGGCAAATCCTCTTCCAAGACTAAAATTCAATGGAAATACACGACCAGACATGTGTTCTGATTGGTTACCACCTTGATCACCATTATGGGAGAGTGAGGGAAAAACAGCAATGAAGCTGTGAGCTAAGCCCTACAACGTTCAGTAGAACTGGTTGGCCAGTAGTGTGACAAGACCTGGTGACTCCTGTGCCCAGAATCAGTGACATAGCCACAGAGGACTAGAGTGGAGAGTGAAGCAGCTAGCTGATAAGCAGTGAGGGCACATGCACAAGAACACCCACACTTGCAGACAATACCCACTTGACTTGGCTTCAATGGCTGGATGATCAGAACTCAACTAGAAGAAGAAAGAAGAGGAATAAAAAGTAATGTGATACAATTTGATGAACTTGACCTACACCTAAGGATGCAGTAGCTCAAAAGAGGGAACAAATCTTCACAGTGAGGATCATTCCCACCCCCTCAACAGGGTAGACAGGGTTGGGTAATTTAGATATTGGCTACCCAAAATGGGGGCAAGAAGTGACTGGTACAAGCTTTCAAGATGGAGCCTAGATCCAGAGGCCGTGGAAGAAGGAGTAGTATACAATCTGTCTGGGCAGGGCTGATGAAAGAAGATGGGAATGGCACTCATGTAACACAATATTGAATAATTGATATCATGACTTACTGTGAGGGTTGGGAATGTAAAGGTAGACATTTTTTAGAAAAAGTAGGGGAGTGGTTGACTTTGTAGTCCAGAATCAGAAGTCCCTGGGACCATCAAGGGAGAAAAGCAGAGCATGGGACCCTACCCAGAGAAGCAGTGGTGCCATAGATGGATGCAGAGATGATGATGTGGAGAGATAAAGTGGCTGAGGACTCTTGAACCAGAGAGGGAAAGGGGCTGTGTGCTGATGACCAGGGGGTAGGCTTGCAGGGTATACCTTTTGGTTGGTTGATGATGCATGGAGGGGACTGTAACCATGGCAATGAAACAATATACGACAGGATGAATGTAAAGTTAATGTACGCCCATGTAAACTATCACAAAATTCACAATAAAACATAAAACAAAACAAAACAAAAAACACTGGACTGTGAACCACAAGGTCTAAGGCTTAAATCCACCAGCTGTCCCTCTGAATCTCTGTACAGAGTCTGAATTGCCTCAACAGCATGTAACAATAATTGCTAAACTAAGAAGGCCTGGTGGTGTAGTGGGTTATATGTTGGCCTGGAAATCACAGGGTCAGCAGTTCAAATTCACCAGCCATTCATCAGGAAAAAGATGAGGCATTCTTCTCCCAAAAAGATTTTTAGCCTCAGAAGCCCTATACAGAATTGCTATGGGTTAGAACCAACTTGATGGCACACCATCACCACCACCACTGCAAATCTAGGCCACATAAAGAGGTCTGACCAATGTAATATGAATGATATTGGCTGGTGACACTTGCCTACCATCCTACATAGTCTCCATTCCCATATAGGGCATTTTCATGTCAACATCTAGAGTGAAGTTGAAAGGCATATCTTAATTCAGTCTGGTAAGCTCAATTAATCCTGAGTAGCATGCCACCTCTTTCCTACCCTGATTTTCTCAATGACTGGACCTACCAATTATAAATTATTTTCTATCTTATTTTCTATCCTTTCAAGATATTGATATTTTGTGATACATCCTGTGAAAGCGGTTAACATCTAATATTTAAACAAGTGGTATTTTTCCTTTTACAGAGATAAGAAGTATTAGAGGTTTTTATGCATCAGATAAACTTGAAAGGTGTAGTATTAGTATTGTGTGAAGAATAGTTGTTGAGGGAAAGGATGGACAAAGCTTGAAGCAAGGATATCTGCAAAAGAGGCTATGGTGATAATCTTTACAAAAATGGTAGTGGCTTAAGACCAGGGTGATAGATGTGGAGTTTGTAAGATTCTGGATGTATTCTCAAGGTAAGTTATATATTAAATGTGTTAGAATGGATTTAGGGATATGTGAAACCTGCCAAGGATAACTGCACTGCTTTTGAACTAAGCAGCCAACAAGTAGAATAGAATCACAATTTAGCAAAGGCTGTAGGAAAACCAGAAGAGTGTGAATGGGTGGAGAGAATTCAATAGCTTGTTTTTTATACATGTGTATAATTAAAATGCCTATTAAATATCAAATAGAGATTTAGAATAGATTGTAGGATATGACTCTGGATTTCTAGGGAGATACTTAAGTTGGATATATAAATCAGAGAATCATTAACAAACAGATTGCAAAGCCAGGAGATGGATAACATAACCTTGAACATAAATATAAATCAAGAAGAGAAAAGGTCTAATAATTGAGCTCTGATAAACTATTTAGAAGCTGGAAAGATAAGGATATGCTAAAAAAGTAAGCGAAGTATACACAGTCAGTGAAGTAAGAGGAAAACAGAGAGCAAGATTGTACCAGAAGAATGAGGAGGGTTAGAGATATGGAGGAAGGAGAAAAGCAAGAGAGGAAGGAATAAAATAAATGACCAAACATGGCTATGTAGAGTCAAGCTTTGCTCAATATATTGTGATCATTGGTGTCCATTACAAAAGCAGATTTGTGGATTGGTGAGTACTAAAGCTTGTTTGGAGCACACTCAAAAGAGAATGAGATGAAGTGGGGGAAAGACAGTATAAAAGTATTTTAAAGTCATTCAATCAAAGAAAGCAGAGAAGTATGATGTGGGCTGGAAGTGGTATATATATTCTTTAAGATGAGTGGTTACATATTTATATGCTGATAGAGAAGTTTCATCAGAGAAGAAACCATTGATGATGCAACAGAGGGAACAATTGCGAAAGGAAGTTCTGCTTAAGTAATAGGATTTCAGATCCACTATACAAGTGTCAGATATAGTGCCGAAAAATGAGCCCGTCAGCTTGGAGGGCACTCAAAATG
>NW_006408613.1:3335841-3346806 GCF_000296735.1 Chrysochloris asiatica | reverse complement strand
AAACAAAAATCCTCACTACTGGACCAATAAACAACATTCTGATCAACGAAGAAAAGATTGAAGTTGTCAAGGACTTCATTCTTTTTGGATCAACTATCAACACTCACGGAAGCAGCAGTCAAGAAATCAAATGACATATTGCATTAGGCAAATCTGCTGCACAAGACCTTTATAAAGTGTTGAAGAGCAAAGAAGTCAACTTGAGGACTAAGGTGTGCTTGACCCAAGCCATGGTATTTTCAATAGCCTCATATGCATGCAAAAGCTGGACAGTGAATAAAGAAGACCATAGAAGAATTGATGCTTCTGAGTTATGTTGGAGGAGAATATTGAAACTGCCATGGACTGCCAAAAGAAACAATAGATCCATTTTAGAAGAAGTGCAGCCAGAGTATTCCTTGGAGGCCAAAATGACCAAACTTAGTCTCTCATACTTCGGGCATATTGTCAGAAGGGACCAGTCACTGGAGAAGGATATCATGTTTGGTAATGTGGAGTGTCAGAGAAAAAGAGGAAGGCCTCAATGAGATGGATTGGCCAAGTGGCAGCATCGATGAACTCAGCGTGACAACAGTAGTGAGGTTAGCCCAGGATCAGGCAGTGTTTCATTCTGCTGTGCTATGATTCGGTACCAACACGATGGCACCTAACAACAACAATACAAGTGTTGTACTTAGGGTTGCTAAGAGTTGGAATTGACTCAATGGCACCTAACAACAACAACATCAACAATAATACAAATAATGGCATTGCCCTTCAATAGAAGCATGGGCTGTTCACCCACTGTCACAGGAGGGCAAGTTGGTGGGGATTTTATAGTTGGAGACCATGGATATTCACTTCTTGCTGTTTCTTGTTTCTTTGTAGCAGAAGCAACAAGATTGACCTGACAGGGAGCAAGTGTTTGAGGATGGAAATGAGAGGAGTAGAAAATGATCTAGTATAGCTAGAAAGTAAATACCTTAGAGAAATGCTTGAGCATTGCCAGACAACATGAAATGTCAACTGGAAGTTAGGGACACAGATGTGAAGTGACACCAGTCAGAAAACTGTGTGCTTTTCTCCATTGCTTAACTGCTCAGATACAGACATGGATTACATAGAAAATAGTGTTTATCAACATTGGGATTTTGTCTGACAAAAATTCTATAGTAATGGAATTTATGATATGTAAGTAGTGAGAATAGTGGAAATGCATTAGGGTTGATGTATTAATGATATCAATGGTAGAAAATCTGTTAGAATTTGAGAACTAGTGGAGTAAAATGGAAAAAAAGAGGAACTAATGCAGTGGTTACATATCGAGCTCCTAATCTCACCATCAGCAATTTGAAACTACCAGCTGTTTTGCAGGAGAAAGATGAGACTTTCTGCTCCCGTAAAGGTTTACAGTGTCAGAAAGCCTGTACAGGGTCACTATGAGTCGGAACTGACTCCATGGCATAAAACAACAACAATAAATAATATGTTAAGCAATTTCTTTAAAATCAGTTTAGAGAGAATATGAAGT
Organism: Chrysochloris asiatica; assembly: GCF_000296735.1. Classification (NCBI taxonomy): domain Eukaryota; kingdom Metazoa; phylum Chordata; class Mammalia; order Afrosoricida; family Chrysochloridae; genus Chrysochloris; species Chrysochloris asiatica. The sequence goes on along the minus strand of NW_006408613.1, from coordinate 3,345,296 downwards.
TACTGGTAATATTCAAGACAAAATAATAGGAAGTGATGACATACAGAACTGTCTTGTCAGAAAGAGAAGACATAATGAAGAGGGAAAAGCGACATATCAGATATGAAAATCTTCAAGAAATGATGGAGAATACCTGCGAGATCTGTGAGAATAACTGAAACCAGAGTGAGAGCACGAAAAGGATTGACAAGTCCTGGCCTGCACGACTCCATGTTCAGCTTTGTGTTTTAGGAATACGGACACAATGTTCACAATGTTCTGGAATCTTACAGACTCAATTGGTTTGAGGTATAAGGGAGAATGTTGTTGTTAAGTGCCATCAAGTCGATTCTGACTTGTATCGACTATGTACTACGTTTCCAAGGAACAGCTGGTGGGTATGAACCACCGATCTTATGGTTCTCAGTCCAGTGCTTACGCTACAGTGCCACACAAGGGAGAATGTTGTTGTTAAGTGCCATCGAATCGATTCCGACCCATAGCAACCCTGTGTAGGGTTTCTGAGGAGCATCTGGTGAGCTTGAACCGCCGATCTTGCAGTTCAAATGGCTTTGCAGTCTGGCGCTTTAACCCACAGCGCCACACCAGGACTCCATGGAAGGGAGAATATACAGCTATAATTTAAGTGGGCTCACAGGAAGCAATGTCCTCTGGTGGAGTGCCAGCTCAGGCTTAAGGACGTACCAACAAAACTCTCCTCTATTCCTTGGTATAAAGAATGCTCAAGTATCTCAAAGATTCTCTGTTAAAATGTAACCTCAACTTCAGTATCATCTCTTTATTTATCTTGGCACACTTAGGATCTAGCACAGAAATGGAATATAGTAAACTTTCAATAAATATTTACTGGATTGAATGTCACCAAATTTTCTAAATAGTATCCAATAATACACACACAGACACACACAAAAAAACAAAAAGATCTTTAGGAGATACCGTTAGAAACAAACATTCATGATTCATTATTGTTATTGTGGATAAATATTGTTAAGTCAGTTCTGACTCATAACAGCCTTGTATAGGGATCCCTAGGCTTTCCATCTTTGCCGGAGCAGAAAGCCTTAGCTTTCTCTCATGGAGCGCCTGGTCTTCAACCACCAATTTTGGAGATTGGAATGTTCTGAAATACTTCTGCAATTTGTTAAGACATAACTTTTTTCAAAAACAGAATTTCATAAATTAAAGATACCTTCAAAGACCAACTAGATGGAGATCCTTTTTTTTTTTTTTTAATCCATAAAGGTTTCTCAAACTCTCCTTTCTATTCAGTGGCTGAGCTGAAACTCCATTTGGGCAATAAAATCCAGTTCAGTTACATAACCATTGTCTCTTCTTTTGCCACCCTTCTTGGGAACTTTCTTGCTATGTATTTACTTAAATATATAACTAAATCATAGTATCAGAACTCATTCTTCATTAATGAAACAACCACAATGCCACTATGCACATCTCTCTTTATAGTTACATAATCTGCATTAAAATACACTCAAAATCTTAATGTTGCATATAATGACTCTATTTTTTTTATTATATTCAATTTCCTGAAAACTTCCACCATGTTTTTCAGCAAATCACTGAAGTGTTCAACAGAAACACTTATTTTCTATATTTATGAAAAACAGCCCAGAAACATAAAATCTAAACACTTAAGTAAGAATCTGGTATCTCAATTACATTTTATATTACCAGGAGGTATGGTTTGTTGTTATTATTGTTGTTCTGTCTTTAGCAATAGGTTTAAATAAAACAGAATATTGATCACTAAATTCAAGAGTCCTGGTCTGACCCTGTAAGATAAGCCCTGGTGTGTTACCCACAAGGTTCAAACCCACCAGCTGCTCCTCAGAAACTCCATACAGTGTCACTCTGAGTCAGAACCAACTCAATGGCACTTAACAACAACAAATTCAGGAAGTTTATTAATTATAAAAAAGCCTTTTCAACAGTAATACACTCCCACATGTAACCCTGACACCTGAAAGCTTACTCTCAACTACAGATTTCCTAGCCAGTAATCCTGAGTTGTACTGAGTGACTTAATATGCCATGCCCAGCCTTAGGCATTTGAGATTCCCAACAAACAACTCTTTATTTTCTGATGGATTTGAGTAAGGGAAGGTGGGAGAAGATACTAATAGGATGAAAAGATTCAGCTGTACATTTTAATAAAGCAAATTAGAACTGTAAATACTTGGAACTGTAACATGAATATAAAATGAGCCATCTCAGAAGCAGGATGGGAGAATCTCATTACCATTAAAGAAGAAGAGCTCAAAGTGGAGTGCATCCTTAGGACTCCAAATTCCCTGCAAATTGAACCTCCTTGACCCTGGGGCAGAAAGGTGTGATACCAGAGGAGTCCCAAAGAGCAACAGAAGCAGAATCAAGAGCAAAAGTACGAAACAGAGTGGTTCTTTGGCTCTTGATTCAATCCAGGGAGCAAGTAAAGCTGAGTGATTTTGGACAGAATGTTTGCTTATAGAATGGGGTGCCTATAGACACCTTAGTGGAGAAGCCATTTCAATGCACATAACAAAAAGCTGTATGTCCCTCAAAAACAAAGATATTAATTTAACTTCCTGTGGACATTTTCCATTCAAAATTGTTAAGCCAGAGATTTACAGTTTATCAGAGGTAAAATTTCTGCTTAAAAAAAATATGAAGTTATTATTAGTTCTGACCCATGTGTCAAAATTAACATAAAAATGAGGTTCAAATAAGGTGATAGCCAGTTTCTACATGAATTTATTCAATGATTCTTATGCTGTTATTTAACAATGTTAAGAACAGTTGAATCCATTCTGTATAGGGTTTCTAAGGAGTGACTGGTGGGTTTAGACCATCAACTTGTAGTTCTAATTGACCTAATGGTCAAGTGCTGATCCAACACTGCCACACCAAGACTCCATTTATCAACAGTCATGGAACTATTTGCTTTTACTTCAGATAAGAGCAAAAATTTGAAAGTCCTTCCAGTTATATATATGCATAATGTTTGGTGATAGACATGATGCTGGAGATCACATGATAGAATTTTGCAGGACAAATGAATTTGTTGATGTCAGAAAAATCTTGGTTGAAAGCCAAGAATATTATCCAGAGCAGAAACTCACAAGAGACAAGGACTTTCCTCCAACGCCAATAGAGAAAGAAAGCCTTTCCTTTCAAGATACTGCCCAGAATTTGGACTATTACCCTTCTGAACTGTAAGAAACTGAGAAAATAAATTTCTGTTGGCTAAAACCAACCACTTCTGATATTTCTGTAATAACATTACTAGATAATGAAGACCCTTGTATTTTAGGAAGGACAGGCAAAGATAGATCATGCCTGCCAAAGATAGTCTTGTATATGTTGTTGTTGTTACATGCCATGGAGTCGGTTCCGACTCATAGCGACCCTGTACAGGGTTTCTGAGGTTATAAATCTTTATGGGAGCATAAAGCCTCATCTTTCGCCCGCGAAACAGCTGGTAGTTTCGAACGGCTGACCTTGCAGTTCACAGCCTGATTCGTAACCACTATGCTACCAGAGCTCCTTCTCATATTATTATTAAGGTCTCAGTAATTAAATGTTGATCGCTAAATCGCTAAAAAGGACATATCTTAAGGAAACAAGAATTAATCCCAAAGAGTTAGAATTTTTAATATAATAATACTTCATGTTTTCCACATCATAAAATCTGAAACTGTTTTTATGTTTAATGGCTATGACTGAAAATTTATATTTTGTATAATATGTTAATATCAGGGAGCTTCAGAAAGTTTATGTAAGATTAGAATTAAAAGATAATGGAAATTTTACACAAACTTTTTGAAGCCCCCTTGTATTTTAAGATTATATACAATAAGCCTGTGCTTATTTTCTATACTAAATCATGCTGAATAACAAAAGTTATAAACAATAATGTAGAAAAAAATCATCTCAATTTTAAAAGGACAACTAGAATATCAGTCTCTTTAGAGTGATGTAAAGTCAAACTCCAGGCTAAACTGAAAGACATTACAAAAGAGAAAGGAGCTATAAGAATGGTGTTGTGGATGACAAAATTATCAGTAGTTTAACTGAAGCTGGACTGTTATTGAACTAGAAACATTGAACTACTGTTAGGAGGCACAGTACAATGATTTGTACTAATTTGAAAGAGGTTAAATAATGCTCAAAGGCAAACTATGTAAGTTCAAAATAGAGATACAAGAATAGTACTATGCACCTCTAAATTAACACTTAAGTTTTAACTAAGTTGAATGACCTTAAATAGTTACTGATATCTGCTATCAAACAAGAGACACATTTTAGTTGTCAAATGAAGTCAAGTTCATCACTGTGAAGACACACAACATCTTTACTATATGACAAATTGCACATGAAGTTCTGTTGAGTCGGTTCGAACTCATAGCAAACTTGTATAGGGTTTCTGAGATTTTAAATCTTTCTCCCATGGAGCTGCTTGCTGGCAGGCTTGAACTGCAGACCTGTGGCTCATGGTCCAGTGCTTTTCTTATGAAAATACTCACACATAAATCTGATGAAATAACTAGTTGTCATTTTGGACAGAGGCCGAGCACAGATAACAAATAATTAAATAAAACATTAAATCCTGGCATAGAGCTGTAGAATAAAGCATTGAACCACAAGATTGGTGGTTCAAACCTACCAGTCGCTCATTGAAAATCCTGAACCAGGTAGCTGTGAGTCAGAACTGACTCTATAGCACTTAGCAAACTCTGAGAAAATAAATAAAGCTGCCACTTGTGGTATTTCTGTTAAACAGCACTAGATAACTAGGCAGCTATCAAACTGATTAAAAACTGTTAAGGGAACCAGTAGCATAGTGGGTTACACATTGGGTAGCTAACCACAAAGTTAGTGGTTCAAATCCAGCAGCTGCTCTATAACAGATGGATGAGGCTTTCTGCTCTTGTAAAGATTTGCAACCTTGGAAACTCTATACAGGGTCGCTGTACATCAGAACTGACTCAACAGCACACAACATTAAGCTCAGTTCATTTGTTTTGTTTTCTTTTGTTTCAATAGTGTTATCTAGGGTCATTGCTAACCTGAGACTGAGTCACAAGATAAACCATTCAGAGATTGTCACAGTCATGAATTCTACTTTACATAAGTAGAACATGGGTTAGGGTTTATGCTAGATTTTATACTGGGATATAAAATTAAATTGTTAGCATTTATTTTATCATTTCCCTTAGTTGCTTAGAAGCTAGAAAATACAACTAAGAAACTTAATTAGACTAAGGGGAAATAAAGGTATTATCATTAATCCAGAACATAATCACAACATATTGCTAATTACATTTTTCGACCAGAATGCTTGGGTCACAGAATCATTAAATTTCATATTTTATAGGTGAGGAAACTGAGTTCTAGGTCTCTACTGGGTTTATATCTGTTTTTTAACATTGTGAAAAGAGCTTATAATTCCTAATTATCAGAAGTGGAAATGCACAAAGCCTGAATCCTGACAAAAACAACAATAATTATCAGTTGACGTCAAGCTACATCTTGGGAAAAGTTAGTAGGTGACTTGGAGACCATGAAAATGACATCTTCTGTCTTATGGAACAGGAATAGTACAGAAGTTCCTGCCGACACACATGGACTGGTGGCATCTCTTGGCTTGGTATCTGCCAAACCATATATTTCTCTCCTTCATCAAAGAAACTGACTGCAGCTCCAGAAGATAGCCAGAACAAGAAAATGATTTCGACTGTTCATTTTTTTTACTCAGTTAAACAAAAACAACTAAAAACACAAGACCAGCTAGAAGTCTCAACGCTTGGAACAAAATTCTATGTGGTAGGGAGGATTCAAAATAAAGTTACTTTACTAGTAAATATTTATTCATTCAAATATACTCATCATGAGTCTTCTATATGACATACACTGAACTGAACACTGGATATGACAGAAGAGTAAAGCACAGAACCTATGCTCAAATAACTTACAGTCTCCTGAAGGGTATTTTTGTTGTTAGGTGTCATTACGTTGGTACCAACTCATAGTGACTATGCAAAACAGAATGAAACATTGCTTGATCCTGGGCCAAACTGCCAATCAGTGCTACATTTGAGCCCATTCCTGCTGCTACTGTGCCAATCCATATTGTTGGAGGTCTTCTTCTTTTTCTCCAACTCTCCATTTTACCCAATATGATATAACTCTCTAGGGAATGGTCCCTTCTGATGATACATGAAAAGTATGAGAGACAAAATCTGACCATTCTATTCTGGCTTCCAAGGAACATTCTGGCTGTTTTTCTTCCAAGACAAATTGGTTTGTCCTTTTGGTAGTCCATGGAACTTCTAATGTTCTCTTCCAACATTATAACTCAAATGCATCAATTCTTCTACAGTCTTCCTTATTTTTGTCCAACTTTCACATACATATGAGGTTGAAGAAAATACCATGGCTTGGGTCAGACACAATTTAGTCCTCAACCTGACATCTTTGCTGCTTCTGAACACTTTAAAGAGGCCTTGCAGAATATATTTGAAAATGCAAATACAGAGGGGATAACATTGATCCTTGATGTGAAGACTCCTTCCCTCTCTGTTGTTATTTTGAGCTACTACCTCCATGAGTATAGGTCAAGTTCATCAAATTGTAGCAATTTACCCTCATTTCCTTATCAAAAATTGGTTTCTTTCCATCTTCTTTTGATGCTTTCGGCAACATGCAATATTTTGTTATTGTTGTTAATGTGGCATCAAGTTCATTCAGTTCCAACTCATAGCAACCCTGTATAGGGTTTCCAAGGAGTTACTGTTGAACTGGAACCACTAACCTTGTAGTTCAAACTGACTTTGCAATGTAACACATTAACCCACAGTGCCACACTAGGACTCCATTTTGCCCATAGAATCCATCAATATTACCAGTCAAGGCTTGAGTTTTTTCTTCAGTTCCCTCAGCTTGAGGAATGCTGAGTGTGTTCTTACCATTTGGTTTTCTAATTCTAGGTCTTTTTGCAATTCATCTTCTCAAGCTGACCTTTGAAATTTTATATTCAAGTTTTTAACTTCCTTATTTCTTTCACTAGCTTTAGCATCGCTATACTGAAGAGCAAGTTTTAGGATCTCTTCTGACATTCATTTTGGCCTTTTCCTTTTTTCTTGTCTTTTTTTTTTCCCCTCTTGTCTTCTTAATAACCTTTTGCTTTCTTGCGCTATTATGCATTCTTGATGTCATCCCACAACTCTCTGGTCTTTGGAATTTAGTGCCCAATGCATCAATTCTGTTCTTCAGTCCTCTTTGCTTTCTAAATTTAGTTGGGATAGGCTCTAGGTCATATTTTGGCTCTTGTTGACTTGTTTTAATTTTCTTCAGCTTCAGCCTGAACTTGCATATGAGCAATTGATGGTCTGTTCCAGTCTGCCCCTGGCCTTGTTTTGGCTGACAATCTGGAGTTTTTCCACCATGTCTTTCTGAAGATGTGGTCAGTTTAATTTCTGTGTACTCCATCTGGTGACATCCATGTGTATAGTTTCTTTTTTATTGCTTAAAAAAGGTATTTGCAATGAAGAAGTCATTGGTCTTTCAAAATTCTATCATGGATCTCCAGTATACGTTCTATCTCCAAGGCCATATTTTCTAACTACTGATCCTTCCTCTTTGTTTATAACCTTTGCATTCTAATCTTCAGTAATTATCAATACATCTTTATTATATATTTGATCAATTTCAGACTGAAGAAATTGGTAGAATTCACTGGCTTTAGTGGTTGTGCACTAACTTGAATAATATTAGTATTAATTTGTCTTCCTTGTGTTGTTGTTGTTGTTGTTGTTAAGTGCCATTCAGTTGATTCTGACCCATAGCGACCCTGTGTAGGTTTCCAAGGAACAGTTGGTAAGCTTGTACTACCAACCTTGCAGTTCAAATGACTTTTGAGTCTGACACATTAGTCCACAGCACCACACCAAGACAGCTTGCAGGTGTATGGATATTATCCTATCATATACAGTGTTGTACTTCAAGAAACTTCTTGGTATGTTCTTTTTGATGATGGATGTGGTGCTATTCATCTTCAATTTGTCATTCCCAGCCTATTAAACTATGCGTTTGTTAGATTCAAAATGGCCAATATCAGGTCACTAATGCCTAGATATTTATGTTTATACGTTCCATTTTAGTTTTGGAAACTTCCAATTTTCCTAGAGTACAGATATGTAAATTCATAATTAAAATACTCCTTGATAGGTATTGATATAAACACAAAGAACAAATGTATGTACTATGTGGATGCTATGGAGAACTGAAACTATTCTGCAAGAGTATTGCTTCAGAATGACAACAAGGATAACCAGGAGTCAGCTTGGCCATAAAGTATTCTAAGATGAAGCAAGGTTATTCAGACTAAAGAGGATAGAGAATAGTCATTTGGGACAGCTGCAATCAAATTTGTATGACAGAAATTTTGAGTACATAAGACAAAATAAAGTCAGTTGAGAACAAAGTCGTAAGTCAATATTATATAAATAATAATTATATTAAGTTGTTTTTGTTGTTAGTGCCATTTAGTTTGTTCTGACTCATTGTGACCTGTATATGGTTTCTGAGGAGTGGCTGGTGAATTTGAACTGCTGATCTTATGTTTCAACTGACTTTGTAGACCCCAAATTATATACTTTTATATTGATTGTTCATTCACTTCAGTCTCTAGTTGGATCCTCCTCATTGTTTAGACCACTAGAAATACTCCAAAGTTCTATCCTGTTCCACTTTTTAATAATATTCTCTTACTACTGATCTAACTTAGTTCTATGATTTAAAATGACATCCAAATATTAATATTCATGGACAATGACCTCTGACTTTCAGAACAACTCAGATGCTTAGGTCAAAAGTTAAACATTAGGTTGAGAATTGGTTGGCCAGCAGTATGGCAAGGCCTGGGGAATCCTTGGCTCAGAGACAGTGACATGGCTACAGAGGACTAGAGTGGAGAGTGAACCATCCAGCTGATCTGAACTGATGAGAGATGCACAAGAATACCCATCTTGCAGATAGTTCCCACTTGACCTGACTTCAATGGCTTGATGATCAGAACTCGACTAGAAGAAGAAAGAAAAGGGAAAAAAAAGAGTAATCACTACAATTTGATGAACTTGACCTATACTTATGGTTGACAGGGATGGGCAACTTAGACACTGGCTACACAAAATGGGGGTAGGGGAAGCTACAAAGAAGTGACTGGCTTACAAGCTTTCAAGAAGGAGCCTAGTTCCAGAGGGTGTGGGGTTTCCAATCTGTTGGGATGGGGCTAATGAAAGGAGATGGGGATAAGACTCATGTGGTACAATAGTGAATAATTGCTATCAGGACTGACTGAGGGTTGGAAATGTGATGACAGATGTTTTGTAGCAAAAGTAGGGGAGTCGTTGATTTTGCAGTCTAGGAGCAGAGGTCCCTGGGACCATCAAGGGAGAAGAGCA